>NW_016107409.1:6481186-6663749 GCF_001604975.1 Cebus imitator
CACACACACACACACACACACACACACACACACATGCAGCCTGGATATAGATCTCTATGGGAATTCTACACACACGCATGCACAGCCTGGATATAGATCTTTATGGGAATCCTACACACATACACACACACACACACACACACACACACACACACAGACACAGAGCCTGGAAATAGATCTCTATGGGAATCCTACACACACACACACGCACACACACACACACACAACCTGGATATAGATCTCCATGGGAATCCCACTGACTTCAAGGATGGACAGTCAGCCAGCAGCAACCCCACCAGCAGATATCACAGAAGTGCTACCCACCAGCACCAGGACATCTAGTCTGGGCGCTGTCTGGGCACATCCTCGTGTGCTGATTTGGCTTCTCTCTCTTTCTCTTTTTAAGAACCTCACCCATCCCTTGTTTAAACACTAAAAGGAAATCTCAGCAGGCCTTGCCAAACCCAACTTTAACAATGATGATGAGTTTCTGTGAAGTTCTTCCTTCCAAGGTCACAAACACTTTGCAAATATGATGTTAATCCTCATGCTTTCTTGAAGAATATGGAGCAGAGAGGACTCTTCCAGCACCTTTTAAATACAGATCCAAAATAAAGGCACAAGATGGAGAAGTGACTTTACCATGAATATATTTAACCCCTAAGTTGATCGATCATATATAATGTCAGGCCCTTTACATGTGTTAGCAAAAATCTTATGGAGTCCCTTATCATCAGTTGTCAGAGCTGGAAAAATTCCAGTATTGGTTAACAGCTGGGTCAACTAGGTAGGTGCTTGTCAACTGGAAAAGGATGGCACTGGCATTTCAGACTCACTTGGGAGTGGTCTAGAAAGGTGACCACCAGGAAACATCCTCCCAATGTGTGGGGCTTCAGGTGGAACACTGGCCATCCACTTGATGTGAGAAGAGAAGTGGCCCAGTGTTAGATTATATACATAAAACTTCTGGGTAGTGGTGATAGACTAGATGGCTGGTTAAGCTGGGGAAGAGAAAGATTAGAATAATGTCTGGAGAAGAGACCCTTTTCTGAATAGACATATCTGTGTGGGATCAAAGTATGCAGATGTTTGTAATATTCACGAGCCCTCCTGAGAACCACAGAAGAGGCACTAAGAAACCAAGTGGGCAGAATGGCACAGCCAGTCGTCATCAGCTCAATTTGATCATCAGTGATCCCAGTGCTGGATCTGAATGGGAGTAGCCGTGGTGGAAAAGATGGAGCGTACATATTGGTCCAGCAGAATGGGTTTCCACGTACTAAGGCTGATTTAGTTACTGCTGCTTCCAAATATTAGCTTGCCAGCAAGAAGATGAACTCTGGCCCCTCAGTATGGAGCTAATCACTTAGTGGCAACTTGATTACATTGGGCTTCTGGAAGAATTGAAAATTTGTTTCAATTCGAGTTACATATTTTAAGTATAAGTTTTCTTTTTCTTGACCACAGGTCCTCAGCCAGCACTATCTGAGGACTTAACAGAGTTTCTGAACCACCAACATGAAATCTCATACAATATGGCAACTGATCAGAAATTCTTTTCTTAGCAAGGACATGTGGGAGAGGGCCCTGTGAATATAGGACCCACTGGTCGTACTTTATACAATGCCACTCAGAAGCTGCTAGCCTGACAGATCTTTTGGATGGTCTGTTGCAGGCAGAGTTATGAGCTAGCTCAAAGATGATAATCTACAAAGATGAGGCTCCATCCTCCAGGATGCACACTGAATCAAAGATTTTTATGTGGCACTATGTCCACGATGGGAAGAACACATGGGTCTGGGAACAAAGAGGTAGAAACATAATAGTGACATTTACCATCACTTCCAATAGCCCACTGTGGGGGGACGGAACTTTTTCCTTCCCATTCCCACAAATCTGGGCTCTTCAGAGTTAGAAGTTATGGTCTCCAAAAGAGGACACATAAGAATCCCATTAAATATAAAGCTATGGCTGGCTAATGGAAATTTTGGACTCTTGGTGTCTAGGTACCAGCAGAAGAGGGATCACCATCTTGGCAGGGAAAATAGAGACCTCATTACCCAATGGAGCCAGGAGGGAGATGAGTGGCCCACAGGTGATATACCTGGGTACATCTTAATATTCCCTTGCTCCATTATTATGGTAAATAAAAAGGTGCTACAGCCCTGGCCTGAGAAGGTCATGGTGGCCAGAGACTCAAATTCTTCAGGAAAGACTGTTGACTTTGTGACACCTGGGAAGCCACTGGTGTGGCAGTAGAGAGAAATGCTGTGTATTGCTGTGTCTTTGATAATGGGTGCAGGGTTGGGGGCTACAGTTCATCCCACTAGAATGAATTCTAAAGGGGTTGTCCCCCAAATGGTTATGCCATAGCAGATTAGAGCAATGCAGAGTGTGGACTGCGGTGGATACAAAGTTGCATTGCCCAGAGCCTCCCTTCAAGGAATGGCTTGTTGCCCTTGTTATCAGCATGTATCTTCAGGCTGTCAGCTCCTTTAGGGTTTGCCTCAGCTGCAGAAAGCTGCTTCCTCTGAGGGCAGCCCACATCCACTGACTGGCTGAGGTGAGTATGCAAGCCTAGCCATTGATGGGCCATTTGCCCTCCCCAGCGAGCTCCTTGTGGGCCGGCCAAGGTTTTGCTGTGCCAGCATTGGTTTGCTTTTACCTCTGGAAAATCTTACTCCTCCCCGTCTCTTCTTCAGCTGTTGATCTCTAATAAATACTCTGTGCATCAAATTCTGTCTCAGAGCTTGCTTCTGGAGAATCCAGAATCACCACTAAGCTTCAGGAGTTGGTACCAGGAGTGGTTCAGAAGAGCAGGCAATAAGATGGGGCTGTGAAGCTGGATCACTCACACCCAGCTTGCAAAGAGTGAAGAGGGAGTACAGGCAGCCTCTGACACAATGTGGCAATCCACTTGCTTAGAGCAATTTGTCATGCATTTGAGAAGAGTGAAGGAACCAGTAATTGTAAATACTAGTTTTACTCTGTGATTTTTAGAAAAGTCCTTAGTATAATTCAGATATGTATCTTAAATTAAAGATCATAATTCAACCTCATTGTAAAATTCAAAAAAATTCTTGGGGGCTTTAAGAGCTTTTATTGGCCAGGAAAATTTCACTGTCATTGAGATAATGGAACTGAAAGTCGAGAGCTTCAGAATCTAGGTATCCTCTGGATACCCAAGAAATAAGAATTGATTTACCCTGAGTAAAGACTGGCAAACCTGGTGCTAGAAATTTCTGCAATTACTAGGTAATGTTTGGCTTACCCAAATTTTATTTTAATTGGCGGAGGTGACCCACCCTTTCTTAAATACCAGTATCTGGGTATTAGTGAGCAGCTTCATGCAGAAACCTGATATGACTTGGTATTCGCTTGCTCCCCATCACTGTCCTTCATGCTTTGAGCTGTCTAGAAGCCTGCCTTGCAGGCCCCGCATGCATTCACCTCCCTAAGACCAGACTGGCTTGCAGTGCTTTAGGAAATGCACACCATTTGGACCCCTAGGTGCTAATGACCAAGCTGTAGAAAATCTTACCCACTTGCCTTTGTCAAAAGGCTTTTCAGCTTAGATTTCAAGCTTTATTCTGTAATCAGGTGCTTGTAAACAGTTCTGGGAAGCTTCAGTTTCATGAGTGAACAGCTGCATTTACCCTGAACTGGGTTTTTCCCAAATAGCTGAGAGGAGCCCTGCGTAAACTTGAGTCTCTGTGTTTATAGAGACAGTGATGCAATGAGGCAGATTAAATTCTGCCGCATGTATGGGAATCCCCAAGGAACACATCTAGCTTATGAGTCATTACTCTTTACCTGTTAAGTACAGTTCTGCCAAGAGCCCTGAGCACATAGGCTGGGAGGTAGATACTGGCCAGCTGTTTTGTTTTTTTACTTGTGCTTGTTTTACGGTAAATACTATTTTACTTCCTTGATTTTATGTAACACATTATACTCTCCAGACTTCTTTCAACAGTTATCACATTTCATCTTCTTAATAGCCTTGTGAAATAAACAATTATCATCTCCATCTGATATATGAAGAAATAAACTTCACATTCATTTACCGTGATGTTTGGAAAACTGGAGTGATGAATACCTTTGAAAAAAATTATTGCAGGGCCTAAGTTTTGATTTAAATTATTTTTATTATAGCATTACATAAAAATGCACAAATATGAAAATAGACATACATTTCATATGGTTGTGTTTATTATAGAACCATTAAAATGTGCTAATTAAATACAAACAAGACAACCACATCAAAACGTTAACAACACTGATTTCGTGTGTTAGGTGATGTTTTGCTGAGACTAAATTGCTAATATTGGGCTAAATGGTAGGCTGATGTATCTACATTTTTATAGACCACTCGTCAATAACAATCCTTTGATTAGTCTCAGTTATTATGCTTACCATAGTCACTATTCTTCCATTTTAACCTGATCTCATTTTAAACCATGGATCCATGGTTGTGAAGGACCAATCAATTGAAAGGTATAAATCAAATGCCATGCTAAAATTTCTTTAAGTATTAATGAAAAAATTTTCATTGCCTAGTTGCTGTAATATTTACCGTTAATGAACCATTGGAGACTGGTACAAACGAAAGCAGGATCCAGAACTGCGGCTCTGGGGTGATGCCTCCATTCTCCCACTGTGATGGTTAATTTTATGTGTCAACTTGACTGGGCTTAGGGATGCCCAGATAGCTGGTTAAACATTATTTCTGGTGTGTCAGTGAGGGTATTTCAGGAAGCAATTAGCATTTGAACTGGAGAACAGAATAAAGCAGATGACCCTCCCCAACCTGCCTGCGCATTTTCCAATTATTCGAGGGCCTGAATAGAACAAAAAGGTGAAGAAGGGGCCAATTTGCTCTCTCTGCTTCAGCTGAGACATTCATCTTTTGGACTCAGACAGGGACTTACACTATCATCATCCTCTTTTTCGCCTTCTTGCCCCCCTCCGCCCGCCCCACTCTCAGGCCTTCTGAGTTATGCCACCAGCTTTCCTGGTCTTCAGCTTGCAGTGTAGATCATGGAGCTTCTTGGCCTTCATAACTGCATGAATCAGTTCCTACATCTCCTCTTATGTATATCTCTCTCTGTATATTCTATTGGTTCTGTTTTTCTGGATAACCTTGACTAAAACACCCACTATATTTCTCCATTTGAAGCACCTTCTGTTAGTAAAGTTTTTTTAACACCCCCACCCTTCTATGTTTATGAAAATCTGTCCCTGTTAAGTCAGGAACCTTTTCATAATAATTGTAGTTCCTAAGATGACTAAAATGTCCTGGTTTTAGGGAAAACCAAAGTGAGAAGCTTCACAGGATGTGCATTTGAGCTTCACAAGAGGCAGAACTCTCTCTAAATCACTTGCTTTCTGACATGTTGTAAGGCTCTCAGCATAGATTGCTTGACACAAAATGTTAAATGTTCAAAGCTTGAGCAGATTTAGGACTCATCTAGTCCAATTCATCTAATCCAAATCCCTTACTTCATAGAAGGGGAAACCAAGTCCCAGGAAAATTCAATAACTAGTGCAAGGAAATGTCACACAGCCAGACATTGGTAGCACCAATAATTACCTCTGAGCATCACATCCTCTTTGCTGCATCAGACAGCTTTCCTGCCTTCAGGTCTACTGATTCCTGGAGAAGTCATTCAAAACAGAGTCTGCTCACATTGCAGAGAAAAGGCTGTATTCAATTGCTCATCACAAATTCTTGAAAATTGATTTGTATTGCCTACCTCTTTCCAATTTTTAATTTTCTTAACCAGTTTCCTTTACATTATCAAGAAATGTAGTTTTGAGTCATACTTAATGGAGATAGGGCTAATTAAGAACAGAAGTGTAGATGATGAAAAATCTTATGTGTTTGGTTGAATGAACATCCACATCCTAAATCCCGTGATAAGGACATACATTGAAGATATGAACCAAACACAAACTGCAAACACAAACTGCAAATGGGACAAACACAGAGCCAACAATCAGGAGGGCTTCCTATCTTATCATTCACACAGTAAGTAGAGTAGGGGTTGACAAACTATGGCCTACCAGCCAAATCTAGTGCTTGTATTTGTTAATAAAGTTTTATTGGAACAAGGCTGGGCAACATAGCAAGATCCTGTCTCTACATGATACAAAAAATTGTGTGCCCCTTTTACTTACAAAAAGTCTATTGCTGATTTCATGCTGGTAGAATTGATTAGAACAAAGACCATATTGCCCTCAAAGTCTAAATTATTTCCTATCTGACCTTCTCCAGAAAAAGTTTCTAGATCCTTGAACTTGATGTGTGTCATAATCTGGGGTTTGTGACTCCATTAGGCTCTCTAAACATACTTTTGAAATTCTACCAGGGCATTTAAATGTTGTGTTCCCATGTCTATGATAATCTGGAGGGAAAAAAAGAACATAAGCCTGCTCCACATCGTCTGAATGACTACCCTAGACCTAGTCATAGTGCCTTGCGTTTTTACGTTTGCATTTAGATTTGAGTTTATGGTCATGCTAGAAACAGAAGAAGGTGGAAAGACCTCACAGCAGGCTGGACAAAGTCCCTTTAGGAGCATCCAGTCCCTTTAGGAGCACCCAAGTGTGTTAACCCCCTTGCCTATGACTTAGAGGAAGCTGCCCTGGAGTTGGGTAAATTTAGCACCAGGGAAAAATACCCAGGCTTTCTCTACCCCTAGGAGACTCATCCTGGCACAGCCAAACCCATTGTCCTGCTCCAAGGGAAAAGAAGCATAGCTGTTTTTGCTACATGGGAGAATGAGGAGGGGTCCACAATAAACTTCGTGTGGGGTGCATTTTTCTTAGTTACTTCACCAATTAATGTCCAAGGAATTCATGAGGCAATCAGTGGGTTTCCAAGGACCTAGGCTTTTGCTAGAGGAAACCAGTGTTACTCCATCTGGACACAGTGACCGTACCACTCACTCCCAGATTAGAAATGTGCTTCTCACAGAGAAGTAGGAAGTTGGGTTTGATCATCCATTTAAAATGGTGTCCTTGAGGCATTTAAGCATCCTTGGGGGTCTATGATAATTAAGTCAGAGTCATGAAGAAAAATAGGGAGCTAAAACCAGACAGGCTTTTAAAAGTTCACAGCCTTTGAAAAATGAGACTGATTGGTTCAAGTGGGAACTTTTAGTCCCTCAAGTCAAGAAAGCAGAATTTGACTTACAAAGCTTGAAATCCATGGCAAGGCAATCAAAATACTGATTTCCCCAAGTACAAAGTCTCCTGTGATATTTCAAACCAAGTAACTGCTTAGAGGGACTCAATTTCATTCTTAAGAAGTTAAATAAAGTTCACATGACAAACTGGAACATTCCTTTTGGAGAGAATTATGTAGCAGGAGGCATTAAAACAATTTATTGCCCTAGACCCAGAATTCCATGCCTAGGAATTTTCTCTTAGGGAAATAATGCACAGAAAACAAAATATATAAACAAAAATGATCACTGCTGCATCATCTGTAAGATAAAAAATAAGAACGCAATTTATATTAAAAATACTAATCCTAGAGGGAATATATAATAAATTTTATCAACCTTATAAAACTATTAAGGCAAATAATTACAAAGAACATGTTGATATATGCAATAATTTAAGTGAAAACAATAGTAAACAAAAGAGTATGTTCACTATAATTGTAGGTATGTGCATATTACATGCCAGAGGTAATATAAAAAATAATTGTTTAATTAGGTAGCATACTATGGATGACATGTCAAATTTTTCATGATGTGTTTTTTCAATAAAGAATGAGGCATTTTCTAATTAAAAAGCCAAAAGTTTAGACAAGGCCAAACATTAAGAAAACATTGTATTTTTATTTTGGCATAGATGTGATATGTCAGGAGGAATTAAATATTACTCTATTCAAAACATTACAAAAATTCTGATCAAAAGAATCTAGCCTTCAAAAGTCATGCAGTTCCCTTGCTCATGAAAACTAATGATTACTGAGCACCTACTGTGTGGAAATGTCCTTTGGTCTTAAAACAGCTCTTTGTGGCAGGTGCAATGATTATTCCCATTTTTCAGATGAGGTAACAGGCATAAAAAGGAAAGGTAATTTGCCCACAATCACCCAGCTAATTAAGGGCAGATCTGGGATTTAGTCCAAGTCTGTCTGACTCCAGGATCACTGCAGCTGTTGACTTGGAAACCCTTCGGGACTTTATGCATACCAGAGACAGACTAGAGAACTCTTGGAATGAGTAGGTGCTTGGTAATCACATAGACCTGGGTTTGGATTCCGGCTTTTTGTATCAGCCAAGATGCTTTTTATGAAAATGAAAGAGAATCTGACTCATAGCAGCACAGACACTTAGGAAATTTATTATCTCATAGCACAAAGTCCAGAAGTTAGGTTGGCTGTGGGTTGGTGGGGTTGGCAGCTCGGTAGTATCATCAAAGACCCTTGCCATATTTTCCCCCTTGTGCATTTGCCATCCTTGGTGTTATTCTTCTTGGGAGCAGAATGCATTCACATTGTTGCTAGACAAAGAAGAGAGGCCTCTGACTGGGAAGTCAGCTCTCAGGAAAGGAAAACTTTCCTTGGGAGCCTTCCAGCAGAAATATGTCCCAGGAATATTCCTGAACTCATTCTTGGCTGGGGATCATGTAGTCTGATTACTTTATATTAGCATAATGTGCATGAATGGCAGGGAGTCAACCATGATGCTCATTACACTCTGTTCTTAGTCACTTAACTTGTTTACATTTCCATTTCTTCATCCGTAAGGTGGCAGACCTGAGGTTGCAGGGGGATAAGGGTTGGATGTGTCTGGCCAATGGGCAACGTTCAGTAGTTATTAGTTGAGTTTGTCAGTTAGTGGGGGAAGTGTGCTGGTTGTATAAGCCTGAGCTCTCTGGGGTGCAATCTTAGACTGCTTAATGCTTTTCACCACCCTTCATCCCTGCAGTGATAGAGTGACAGCTTGGGAAAGAAGGAAGTGCTAATACTCCCCAAATTTGTAGCTGTTCTTTTCTCCCCTCTTCTTTTCCTGAGCCTTTACTCCATTTCTTTATTGAATTTATAAAGTTGATAATAAAAATACATAAACCCAGAGTTTAAAGATGTTATAGAGTTCCATTATTAAAAAGTGAAAATTGGATTTCACTGAGAATTCAGTTTTCAAGGTCCAAGCAAAATAGGTAATTTCTGCTGTTTCTCACCCCTGCTAGCCTTTGTTACTGGCGTTTAAGGTGATTTCCAGTTTATTGTTTAATGCTAGAATTTCTTTCTCTGTGTTATTATTGTTTTTATTTATACTAGGTAAAAAAAAAGTGTTTTTACAAATTTTAGAATTCATACACCTAAATAGTTGCAGTCCTTCTTGCAAAAACAGAAAGCATACATTTTATGGAGTGAATGTTTGTGTTCCTGCCAAATTCATGTTGAAGCTTTAATTCCCAGTGTGGCTGTAGTTGGACATGGGACCTCTAAGAAAGCAATTAAGGTTAAATGAAATTCTAAGGGTGGGACCCTGATCCGATTGGATGTGTGTCCTTAGAGGAGTAGATACCTGAGAGCTTGCTCTCTCTCACTTTTACCCATGTGAGGATACAGTGAGAAGGTGGCAGTCTGCAAGCTAGGAAGAGAGCCCTCACCAGGACCTGACCATGCTAGCAACTTGATCGTGGGCTTCCAGCCTCCAGAACTGTGAGATAATACATTTCTGTTGTTTTAAGCCACCTAGTCGATGCTATCTTGTAGTGGCAGCCCAAGCTGAATAATATAATTCATTTTCTCAGTTACATGTCCATGTATGACTGAGTCTTCCCTGGAAAAGTATCAGACACTGCCTCTGACTATTTTCCATACTAATGTGAGGGCTGAGCTACTCTCACCCATTCTGTGTGTTCTCTCCATCTCTGATGCACATGTATGTGACATAATGTTACCTGGAGGACAACTTCAAGATCTGTGAAAAAGAAGAAGAAAACTGTTTTGCAGCACATGTTAGCATGAATACATAATGATTCCTTCCCTCTTTCTGTCCTTTCTGCCTCTCTTTTCTTTCCTACCTCCTAGTGTCACATGGATCAAACCACTGGATGTAACTCGTGGTTCCTGTCGAACCAATCAGCGAGGTCACAGAAATCATAGGCATGCTTTGTCATTTGAATGAATGAGCCTTAGTCCCACATTGAAAACAAGGTACTAGTGTGTCTTACCAGTGTATGTGGGTACAAAGACACCACTGATTTTGGCATCCCTGGTTGAATGTCAAGGGATAGAGATAAGAAGCATAATGTGGTTACTTCTATAGCCAGTTCTTGCTTAATTCTCCAGCCTTAACCCATTTATTGCAACCCCAAAGCCCTGCATATACATTACAAACTATAAAATATCAATGGATTAAAGGCAACGGGGCTCAACCTACAAGAATATGACAACAGGGTAATAAATTGTTTGTGTGAATTTTATTGTGAAAAAATATATAATACTTAAAAATGTTTTAAAATAAAACTACTATGTGTATTTCTTTCACCCAAGTACAATTGTCTTTATTTTTTGTTTCTGGACTGGACAGCTTTGGCTGTATGCCTACATTTTCAAATCATTGTAATCATAATGTATATGTACTTATGAATAGAAGTAGACTGAAGGCATTCTTGAACTTGACATTCTCAATTTCAATTATTTGCCTGGGACGTCAATGATCACAGTGGTTTGTAATTTTAAGAGCTTTGATTTGGAAATGGCTAGATTTCAAAGCTGGTGTGCAAGGAAGTAAGGATCACACAGTCAGTAAGCAAGCCCAGCTCACCACTGCTGGGACCAGCATTTAAACATGGCTTTTGTGCTTTCATATGAAGCTTGCAAGGAACTCTCACAACGTGATCAAGATGTTGTTTCTTTGCAGATTTAGGTAGATTTAATTAAGTAGCCTAATGATGCAATATAATGCAATCTAGACTTTATTTTATTGGCAGAATTAATTTTTATAGCTTTATAAGCAAATCCTAAGTTTATAGATGCCTTAAGAGTCTTGAGGGGTTACTTAACATTTTCAACTATTGCATTTTAAAGGGAAAAATTGTATGCTGCAATGGTTTCTGCTTATTTGGGAATTTGCTGAGATATTAGGCTATATTCCTTGTGAATATCAATAGTGTACTGTATTCTACCTTTTCATGTGACAGTTTACGTCTTATAAATATTTTCCCATGGTGTTACATAATCCTTATAGAGATCATATTAATGACTACACAATATTCCATTGATTTGTTGCATGATCATTTACCAAACCATTGTACTACCGCTCTACATTTAAATTGTTTTCAGTTTTGCGCTATTCAAGATAATGTTGCAATGGTAACTTTTTGTCACCTTTTGAAATATGTTCTTGAGATACATTCCTAGAGGTGGGTAAAAGAGGAAGAACATTCAAATGACTTTCAGTATATATTATTATATTGTTTTCCAAAAGATGTATGACTGTTTACAATATGACCATCAATATATTAACGCCAACTGAGTAATGCAAAGTAGACAAGATTACACATGATAACTAAGGTTTTCTGTTCGTTAAATGGGTATATAGTAGTTCAATATTATTGCTTTACTTTCCAATGCTTTGACTTGTGCCTAAGTTGAACATTGTAAATTTATGTAGAATTTAAAGTTCTCTTTTAAATGACTGTTAAAGCAAACTAAATATGGACTGAGAATATATTCTATATTTGAGTCCTTGTGAATGTACCGCAACCAATTTAATAGGTAGACAAGATTGAAAACCTAACTCAGGAGTATGCACCTGTAACAATAGCTGAGTCTTGGCCAGTCCCAGCAGCCATATTTCAACCACTCATACACTGCTGAGTGTTCAAACTGTGTTCAAACAAGGCAAAGCTGTAATCAATCCAGCCGTTTCCATACCTCACCTTTGATTTCTGTATGTCACTTCCCCTTTTTTGGTCTATACATTTGTTTTGACTACGAGGCACCCCTAGAGTCTCTGAATTGGCTGTGATTCTGGGGGCTGCCCGATTAATGAATCGTTCATTACTCAATTAAACTCCTTTAAATTTAATTCGGTTGAAGTTTTTCTTTTAACATTATGTATTTGCTCATATCCTTTGCTGGACTTCTTTTAGAGGCTCATCCTGAGCTTTGGAGTTGAGGATTTGAATCCAACTCTGCTACTTACTACCTGTGTGATCTTGAGCAAGTTAGTAAACTTTCTTTGTCTCTGTTTCCTCCTCCAGAAAGTAAGGATAGTAGTATGTCTGTCACAAAGTTGTTTAAGGGTTCATCAGGATGGCATATGTGCTGAGCACACACATTAAAATGAATCATTAGTTGTTAGTCACGCTACATGGGTTTGGTTTGTTGGTTGGTTTTGACCCGAGTCTGATCTCTTAGTGGCTTTCCAGTGGCTCTGGAGATAAACCCTTCTTGGCCTCTTGGTAGCCTGACCACCTCTCTTGTCTATGCTCATCCTGCCAAATCCACCCTTCACGGGCAATGTCTTGAATGTTCTGCTGCTTCAGAATTCTATCTATGCCCACCTACCAGCAGTCCCTCTCATCATTGACCCCACCAAACTTCTTTATCTAGAAAACTCCGAATTGCCCTTTGAAACATAGCCTCCAGAAGCTTCCCTGCCCCCCAGCGTCCCTTTACTCCTCTCTCCATAGATCCATGTGTATCTCCCCATAGCATTTACTGCACTATACTACATTGTCAATTGACTTGTAATTTTTCTCAGATAGACTCTAAGCCCCATGTGAGTAAAAACCATGCTTTATTTGATTTTACCTCACTTATATAGCACAGTGCTTGCCATGTGGAAAGTGTTCAATAAATATTTGTTGAATGAATGAATCAATACCTACATTACTCATCAGGCATGGATCCAAATGTCTCAAAGAGGAAAGAAAAGTCACTTTCACAGGGCAAACATTTGCCATCACTGGAATTGGTTGGATTTAGAGCAGCATCGTGAGAGAAAGGATTTCACTCAACAAGGGACAGCTGGAGATGTGTAAATTGAGGAATTACAAAATATCTATATATTGCTCTCACTAACCTGTCATCACCAGTCATAGCTCTGAATGATGTTCTAAAACCTCCGAGACATTGCCGCAGGCTAGCATGTTCAACAGTGGGTGATGCATACGCTGAGGGCAAACCCCAAAGAGGAATCCCTAAATTATGATGGGCAGTGGCTACATTGAAGGAAGTGATTAATCCCCCAACATGAGTATTTTGAAAGTGACAACATCTATTTGGATGATTAAGTTCTGATCTAATTGTCTGAAAAACAAAAATTGATACATGCTTTGGCACATCTCTTAAGTGGTTAAAAAATGTGCACGTAAGGGGCATGGGTAGAGTCTAGCTTGGGAAACCTTAGAATAAGTAAAACTTGAGATAGATCTTGAAAGAAATGGGTAAGTGGGGAGGTAAGCTTTTCTAACAAAAATAAGACATGAGGTGGGGAAAGAGTTTCAGATGAAGCACAGGGGTAGGGGCGGGGTATCATGGGGGCTTACAGAGGTGCTGGAAGACCACCTCAGGAATTCCTTGTTAGTGTAACTGCGGAGCTGTGTGAGAGAAAGCCGGGGGACTACTGCTCTATGCTGGGCTCCTAGAAGCAAGCCTCCGCTGAGATTTGGATGTGTGTGTTTTACTGAAGAGGTGTTGTCGGGAAATATCTACTAGGGAGGCAGAGGAGCAAGACAGAAGACGGGAAAGAACCCAGCGGAGATTAGGTCTCAGGTGGAGACGAGCCTCAGCTCTGTCCACTGGGGGGATGGGGTAATCTCTTCATGAACGCACTCCAGAATTTTGCCCATCTTGAAGCCAGGGGGCTGGCCTTTTGTGCCATCACTGGCTGTTGGCCATGCCTAGAGGCAGGGTGTGGTTAACCTCCCCGGTGAGGTACTCTGGTCAGCCGAGGGCAAACCTCCAGGGAAGGAGAGCAGCTGTGGGCAGAGGACAACCAAAGGCCCAGCAGCCAGGAGATGGGAACTCCACAAGGCAGAGGGGATCTGGACAAGGCCCCAACTTCTCTATCTACATTCATGGTCACAGGTGATGAATTCTTTTCTTCACATTCTGCATGGCTGCATCCCTGCACCTTTGTAGGACTTTACTCAAATGTCTCTGTAAAGCTGTCTGCGGTCTTGCCAGTATGGAGGAGTGATCTTTTTCTTTAGATGTCCTAAGGTGCTTCATCCATCCATACCTCCCTGCTAGATGGTCAGCTCCCCAGTGTCGGGTCCTGTGTCTCATTTAGCTTTGTTGATCCCAGCATGGTGGCCAGTACATGGGCAGCCGGTGGTGGGGGATGTTCAGGATAAATGTGCTTAGAATGGCAGAATGATACTGTGGCCCCAAACAGGGAAGATTTTGGCTGTAAATGCATTTTTTTCTAGGTTGGCTGCAAATACTCTCAGTTTATTACCAGAACATAGCTCTGCAAAGTCCTTTATAATCTTGCTTTTCCCCCTTGAGCATTAATATAATCTTTTTTTCTATCCCTTTGCCTGTGTGTTATTAGTACAGCTTGCATAGTCGTGAAATTACAGTAACTCTGGAACTGCATCTTCGGGTGTTTTGTAGGATGCTTTCAGAAGACTTGCTTTTGAGCTACCCAGTGTTGAATCTCACAGATGAATGTTGGGCCTATGAATTTCGTAGTGAAGTGATGTATTTGACATGCCCATGAATACATGCGTCTGCCACACTGTGGCCTGCAGCCAGGCTGCAATGCTGAGCCTGCCTTCTGGATCGTCTTTTGAGAAGTCCCCGTAGAAAGCCTGCCAATTGCTTACCAGCAGTGGAGAGCAGCACGATGCCTCGGAAATTGCCCCATTGAGCTTTCTTTTGCCCTTCAAAATGCCCTGGTGTTGCCTCTGTACTTCACATACTGAAGGAGGGCCAGAAGAGGTCATGCAGGGTTTCCCAAGGCAGCATGGAGCAGTGACTGCGGCCTGAAAGCTTCAGTGTGCTGAGTGTTTGGTCTCAGGGTGGCGAGTGGCGGGGGCTGGCAAGGAGCCTCTATTCTGGCAGAAGGACAGCATTTTCTGTACATGTTCTTTTGGAAGAACATTCAGGATGGTATGTGTTTCATCACACTACGCAACCTGATATATCCTGGGCAGGTTGGATTCATTATTTACCTTGTATAGTTTAATCAAACCGAATCTCCTTAAAAATGTTATTGGCAGAGGTGGGGAGTATGTATTTCCAAAAAGCCTCTGCTGCCAAGCGTTAGAGTGCTTGACTTTTCATACGCAGCGTCTGAAGGCCAAACATGTCATCTATTCAACTTAAGGGAAATTAAATGATTCAGAAAAAACAGTGAATTCTGATTTCTTTTCTAGATTTGAGGACATGCATGTGGTCAGGCCTTTTTTTTTTTTTTTTTTTTTTTCTTGAACAAAACTACTTGCTGCTCAGGGAGAAGCAAACAAATAAGTCATTAACCACAGGCAACCAGGGTGCCCATTTGGGATTGGGTGTTTGTCATGATGGGACCGATTAACTCTGGAAATGCTGACCAGGTCATGGGGGTTAAGGCCCTTTTAAAATGATTGGTGCCAGGCTTTTCCTGGGCATTAGTTCCTGTCCTCCCCAGATCCCTCATTCCAGCTACTGCAGGATGCAATCTATCAATGACCAGAGAGACACAGCTGACACCACACTGAAGTGCCGAAAGCAGACAGCGCTGTCTTTCAACTCTCTTCTGCTCCCTAGGCAGGGGGGTGGTGACAGCTTCTAGTCCCTCTCAGGTCCCACCAACCCCCTTTCCATCTTCAGTCTGGTTAAACTAAAAACTGTTTTAAATGACTCCATTTACTGAGAATTTCAGTGTTGGCTCTATTACATTCCTTAATTTACGCTTGTTAATTTCGTCTGACTTGGCCCACTTAGATTCCTTTGGACATATGATCCTTATGAATAAAACATTCAAGGGCCAAATGTTTGAGTGGGACATCTTGACGTGAATATTCCTGGAGAGTGGAAGAAAGCATGGATCAGGGCAGGTGCTTCTGTCCTAGAGTGAGACCTGGAAACAACTGTGGTGTGCTGGAAGGAATCCTCAAACCTAGAGTCTGAAGATGTTTAAAGGCTGGTTCTGCCACCAACGAGCTACTTGATCAGGCGGATTGCTTCCCCTCAGTTTCTTTAGGAGACAGTGTGCTGTGGAGTACCAGCATTCTCACTTTGCTGTCTCTCTCTGGGGGAGGATTATACATACTTGTCGTGTCATACTAGGTGTGGCCATGTGATTTCTGGCACCCCTCCCTCCTCCTGGGGAAGGAAACGTATATCCCTGCCCTATTGACGTCACGCTTGGCTATGAGATTTGCTTTGGCTGGCAAAAGTGAGTACAAGGAATTGTGCCACTATTGTATAGATGCTTTAAGAGACACTGTTGGTTCTGCTGTCTCCATTTCTCTCTGTTATTGAGTCTCTGAATAAAGAAGGCATAGACAAGGGCTGTAGCTGAGGCATAAGTGAGAAACAAACCTTCGTGGAGGCAAACACTGAGATTTTGGGGGTTGTATGTGGTTGCAGCATCATTTAGGTTAAACAGATTAATAAAATAGGGAATAATGTGATCTCCCTGGTGGGCTTTTTATGAGAATTATTTGAGAGAATTAACCAAAAATGTATTGTGCATCTATAAGGTCCCAGGTACTGTGTGCTAGGTATAAGGGCCACAGAATTGTATAAGGCATGGGCCATGTCCTTCAAAGAGCTCCTAGTGGAAGAGACAGAGGTTTCTGGAAGTTACGTTAGTAACAATGTACAGCAGACCTATGCTTTTAGCAAGGGATTCAGCCTGGGCTGTCATACATTCTCAAATTCAGGAAAACCTCTTGACATTTGACATCTCCCAGAAAATGCTGAAAGAACAGTGAGTAGAAAACAAAAAGAGTATGATGTGGATGCTGGGCAGATTGATGGGAGCCCTCAGGAGCTGAGGAACTCATTCATTAAACCCAAGCCTTACAGACCAAAATACTATATCAGTCCCTCACAGAAATATTTTATTTTAATCACAGGTTGCTTGCAAGAAGTCAAAACCATAAATGTAACTGATCTAAGAACAAAGAATATGTGATATAGAACCTGGCAGCCGCACATGACACGCAGTATAATTTATGGCTTGATAAGTGGCTGGTCTGAGGGTAGAGAATGGGGCTAAAGTTAGAGAATAAAATTCAAGGAGATCCAGAATGTTCTTGTTCTAATCAGAGATGGTTCAGTTATCCAAAAGAGAAACCCACTGGAAGCAGTTTGGTGTAGAACTGGGGATTGGAAGGATAAAGGGGAATCTTGTGCACTGGAATGGCTTGGCTCCTGGCCTCCGGTACCCTGTCTGTCTCTCATCTCCATTTCTCACTGAGAATGTCCCCCTCTCTTGAAGCTAGCTTTCCGAGCAACCCTGCAGCTTCCTCACTCGGTCTTGCCTCCTTGTGCCTTGCTGCTGTGGCTGTGCTGACCTGGCCCCTCTCTATGTGATGGTGATGGTTAATTTTATGTGTCAACTTGACTGGGCCATGGGTTACCCAGAGAGTTGGTCCACATTATTCTGTATGTGTCTGTGAGGGTGTTTTTGGATGAGATGAACATGTGAATGTGCAGGCTGAGTGAAGCAGATGGTCCTTCCTAATGTGGGTGGGCCTCATCCCATCAGTTGAAGCTCTGAATAGAACAAAAGGGCTGATCCTGCCTTGAGGAAGAGAGGCTTCCCCTGGCCTGTCAGCCATTGCCTCTTTTCCTGCCTTTGGACTTCAGGTCAGTCTCTCCTGGGTCTCCAGCTTGCCAACTGCAGATCTTGGGACTTGGTGGCCAGCCTCCATAAGCATGTGAATCAATTCTTTATAAAAAACTCAATCTCTCTACCCCCGACACATATGATGCATATTTATATCATATATACATACAACGAACTACATCCTATTGACTCTGTTCCTCAGAGGAGCTTTTACTAACACAGTGGTTGCATGGCTTCAGGCTCACAGTTTCCTTGACTGTGCTCTCTAAGTCTCAGTACAATTTCTGTGGAAGAGTGACTCTGATTTTCTCCCAGCCGGTGACTGTGGCCCCATCAGCCCTGGATGGGCATCATGTGGCCTCTGGGGGCCACACCACTCTGACTAGGGATAGGGCAGGTTCTTGAAGCTACTATAGGTGGGGAACAAATGAGTCACATTCTCTCACAGTTTTCCTTTCCAGTGAATACAACTAACTTCACTTTCATAGACTTGAGAAGAGATTTTTGTTTCGCACTCTTGTGAGGCCACCATGGGGCTTATATATCTGAGTGTTCCACTTCCCAAAAGGCTGACATACTGAATGGCTCCCCTCTTACCTTCAGTTGCTTTCTAATTAAAAAAAAAACAAAAAACAGGAATAGCAACACTTGAGCTTATTCTTGCAAATGTCCTTTGATGCAGTTTAGGAACAATGCTCTTGTCCCCTATTGCCCTCCCAAAGCACTGCACCCGGAATCGCTAGTTCAGGGCTCTTCTGTCTACCAGGCATGTGACATGGGGCCTCCGTTTTCCCCTCTGTAAAATGGGGTTGGCACTCTCTGCTGGAGATACAATGAGATGGTGTGGTACAAAGCCCCCTGACAATTTCATTCCATTTAAATGTTAAGATTGTTCAAGGATGTCTTAGCTAGAAGCTACTGTCGTTGTAAAGATAATGAAACTGAGGCTCAAAGAGATAGAATTATTGCTGAGGACAAAAATAATGATTCTCACAATTCTCTGGTTTGTTCTGGTCTGACCCTTTCACCTTCCACAAGGCGGTTTGTTTTCTTAGCTGGGAGGGTCAGGGATCCCAGGCTGCCTCACCTCCTCCTTTTTTTTTAAGTATGAGTGCAGCTGAAGCAAGCAGGGCTCTCCCTTTTAAGGGCTTTCTTCTTTTCCCTGGGGCCACTCGTTGGAGCCCCGAGGTTAAGTGTGCGATCTTCTTCCCTTAGAAGGAAGCCAGGGTGGCAAGCTGCTGTTTTCAAGGCAGACTTGCCTAAGGCAGGCAGGCAGGCCTTCAGCTCGGTAGGCAGGAAGAGTCCAAAGCTGCAGATCTGAGCGAGGATTCAGTCTTGCGGCAGGGAAAATGCACACCATACAGGCGTGCCAGCCCTGTGGCCAGGTTTTTTGGGAGGTGCAGTTTGGCAGAGCCAAGCCCGGGGTACGCAGAAAACAGCTTTTGATGTAACGCCATAGTGGTTTTTGAACTTTAATCTGTCTTGGCTCCAATTTCCCAGGTTAATTTCCTGACATCTAAGGAGCTTTGTTTAGCGTGTGTAGCTTCCTGCCTTTTATGTCAGAGCCTGCGAACTGACGGAATCAGAGAGTGAGCCAAGAAAGTTGGGGGTGGGGGCACGCCTTGGAGGCTCTTTTCCGTCTTTATTTGCCTTAGTCGCACACTCACCCTTAGTCATTTTTTCCTTGATATTAGCACAATAGAAGGCTCCTTATGTAAGATGTAAAAGCAGGGAGGGTGGGACTTGGGAGGGCTTGGTGAAAGAGCCTGGTCGTTGGGTGAGCGAAGTCCTAGGGGAGGTTTTATTCTGGTTTGCTACTTTGCAGTGATGTCTAACTAATGCCTTTGGGGAGCAGCCACTGAGGGCCAGGGCCCTGTGTCCCCCATCCCAGTTCTCTCCACTCTTTCTCTGCCGTTCAAAGACCCTGGCAACCCCGATCTGATGGAGAGAGACAGAGTGAGTGATTACCCGCACTCCGTTGCCTGGCCTATGCTAACTCCTGTCCTTCCCCTCTCACCTCCATCTTCTCAAAGGGTGGCCTCTTCACCAGCTCTTCATTTACATTCCCTTTATTTGCTCGACAGTACCATTCTACCAGAATTTGCTCAGCTGCTTGTTTGTCCTTTGTGTGGGCAAGTTCCAGGGTTTCTGGAAGCTTCTGGACAGCTGGGCTGTGCCTCTCTGACTTAGTGCCTAGGGTGCCCTGAGCAAACAGGCCCCTAAGTAAGTGTTTTAAATTGTGGCAGATGTTGCAATACTTACCTCTCTCCAGGGGCTGGGGCGAGGAGGCTCAATTAACATTTCAGACACCCACACTGCAAGTGCAAAGTAGTTAAGTTTGAGAACTCAAATGTAAAGAAAACAAGCGATCTCTTACTCAGTAGGGGCTGAATTCATTAGCTGGGGAGATGTAGGGAGAAGCCCTCCAGCCACTTAGGAATTATTTAGAGAATCTTAGATGAGAAGGGACATCAGAGAGCATCTCCTGTAAGTCCACTATGCCTGGTTTATGTTGGCTGTTTTGCTTTTTGTCTTTATAGCCACTGAATCCTCAGTGCCCAGGGCAGTCCTTGACATTTAGTATGGGCTCAGTAATTGATTGGTGAGTGAATGACTGACTATTCACACCCTGGCATCTCACCCAGGAGCACGCTGATCCACTGAAGTTAGATGGGAGTAGGAAGATTACAGCCTGTCTTCTGCCTCCCAAGGGAGTGACTTTCCACTTAATTGCCTTGTTTGTTTTTGATGTCTAGTTTGGCTCCCCGACTGCTTCAAAGTCACTCAAGCTCAGTCTGAGGGCCTTTAGGAAGCACCTCAGAACTCCCCCACTTGCTGAGGAGAGCCCAGGTGGGAGCCAACCAGCTGGACACCTGAGGCCATTTTTGTGGCAGTTAAGAAGTCATGTTGAGATTGGAGGTGGGAGTGGGGGTGAGTCTCCTTCAGACTTGGGGGGATCTGACAATCCGAGTATGCAGTGATATTGATAGCGACAGGAGGCAGTCAAATGCTTAGGCAGATAGGGGCAGGTCCCTGGTGACACCCCACCTCTAAGTCGAAGAGTTTAAAGCCTGAAAGCCAAGCTACAAGTTAAATCCTTGGATCGGATTGAGAACTTATCTTCCTGTTTGATATGCTTTCCTCTGATTGGTCCTCACCCTTCACCTATTTTACATGTATCTGTACCTACTCTTTCCTAATTGGTTTTCTATACTGTTGTGCCCACCTTTGAGTGACGTCTTCACTTTAACCTTTTGTGCATACTCACAAACCAATCAGCATACACTCCCCATTCTGAGTCCATAAAACCCTATGTCCATAAAAGGCCCAGCCCAGCCACATGGGGAATATTCCTGCCTTCAGGTAGGGGGACCAACCCCACGTCTCCTCTCTGCTGAAAGCCGTTTTCATCACTCAATATAATTGTTCTCTGCCCTCTTCATCCTTTAATGTACAGTGTGTCTTCATTCTTCCTGGGTGTGGTACAAGAGCTTGGGGGCCACCAAATACAGGTACAAGCTATAACACAGGTGAGCTGGGGAACACTAGCGTGGCTGAGTGAGGCTCAGGGCATGCAAAGCGACCAAATAGAAAAATCCAACATCAATCTTTGGCCAGAGACAATGCTCCTGAAGGCAGTGCTGTTTGCTATAGTATCCCCCTGAGGGTTGCCTTCAGAGAAGTTGTCCAGGGGGCACACAACCACATAACGCATGGGGCTGGCTTGGATGGAGCCCAGGGTATTTTTCACTTGAAAATCTACCCTTCCAGCAGTTAAAAAAAAAACAATGAAATTCTTAGAAACAAAACAACTGTGAATAAGAGAATGTCTTGGTTCAGGAATTCTCATAGCCTCTGTAACTCTTGGCCTCTCTGTTTTTCTGCCTCTGTTTCTTTGTTTTCTCATTTTCTGCCTGTTTGTTTGTTTTCTCTGTTTTCTGCCTCTGTTCCTGCCTTTCTGTTTGACTGTTTCTGACACACATGTATGCACAGCATGCATATGTACACACACACACACCGCACCCCTCCCCCCCCCCAGTTAATTCTTTCCCCCAGCTTCCCTTATCAGCAGCCATGTACCTTCTGCTCTACAGCACAGTCAAATCCTGGGTAAATGGGGAGGACCAAGCATCAAAGTTAGACTCACTTGGATTCCAAAGGACCGATTTGAAATTGTCCAGAGCCTCAGAGGAAGTGCCAAGGACAGTCAGAGAGACCATTTGGATCCCCAGGAGGGCGATGCAGCAGGTGCAGAGGGGACAGTGGTGTCACTGGCGAGGAGCCCAGGAATGGTCATCAGGGACTACTGGAGTCACATGGGAACAAGCCCTAACATAGGTCCCTGCTGCTCCTTGGCAGGCCCATTTCCTTTCCTGCTGCTGGCCCTTTGGTGACCTCCCAGAGGGTGTGGAGTCAGACAGGCTTGGACTGCAAACTCCAGCTCTGGCCCAAGTTAGGGGCTAAAGCCAAAATAGCAAGGAAATGAGAAGCGAAGAGAGGTAATGGGAGGTTTTCCCTGCCTCTAGGCCATGTCAATGGAAAAATGCCAGTGATGGAGTCCAATTCTAGAACCTTCTTGAGCAAGACGCTTTATAGTCCTGAAGTTAGGCTTTCCTGTGCTGGAAGGAAAAGCTTGTTTATGGTACTGAGGCAAGGCCCATGATTGCTAATTCAACTCTTTTTTTTTTTTTCATTCCTTCCTATTTCCTCTACCACCTAGCTACCTCCCCAGGGTGTTCATAGGAATAAAGAGAGCATGTGTAATTGCTGTGAGCTCCTTAAAAGGAAAGTGTTACATAAACACAGAATATTTTTATGTGTGCATATAAAATATATCTTCTCTGGCTAGAAGGGCCTTATTCATGGAGCTAAATAAAACAGATTTATTTGGAATAGTAGCAATCCCAAAGGACCTGAGTAGTGCAAAACCTTGTGTTTTGGGAAATATTAGTCAAGGGGAAAACTGTTTCTAGCATCAGTTTTTTTCCCCCATCTGTGGAGTTTTTTTTTTCTCTCTTTACACCATTCGCCACTCCCATCTGTGAAGTTTAACTTGTCTTTTAGTCTCTTTGTTTTATCTTGATGAGGTTTCGCGTGCATACTCCCACGTTGGCATCTCTGCATAGCCCCTAAGGTAGTTTCAGGAATGGTGTGCTGGTAAAATGTTTTAACAACTGGCTCTTTGCAGGGGATGGTGGGGGCCCTATTCTGTAGTATTTGCCAATTTTCATGATCACTTCAAGCTATCAACATGAGTGACTGCAGAGTTGGGAAAGATGTTCCGCAGTAAGCTACCATGGTATTGGTTTTCCACCACACAGACGAAGTATACATAAACAACTCCAAGAGCACAGGCAATACTAAATGTAGTAATGAGAAGCAATGAGTTTGGAGAACTTCTTACATTTTCAAATATATAATTTATTTAATTCTTTTGATTTAATTTTTTGTAGTGGCTGTGTTAACAACTGGCTTGCAAAATTTCAGGACATTTGATAGTTGCCTCCCTGGAGCTGGTGTGAGGTGGCCCCAGCATAGCACCAGGTGAGGCGGTGACCTTGACATAGTCTTGACTCCTCTGAAGCCCCTGGTTCACTTTGCCAAGGCATCTATTGGGTATTTCCACCTGGATGTCACACTATGATAGTAAAGTAAATGACCATGAGAGTAAATTTCTCATTCCCTCACTCACATCTTTTTCCAGCTTCATCCAAGTTAAAAATCTTAAATCACCTCTTCCCTCCTCTCTCAGTCTTCCCATTTGCTAGCCAGCTATTACCGAGTCTTCCTTTGCAACATCTCTTAGTGGTTCTCAAACTTGGCTGCACATTAAAGTCATCTGAGGAGCTTTAAGCAAATTCTGATAGCTGGGTTCCACTCCTGAATATTCTGGCTTCATTAGTCTAGGGTGAGGCCTGGACATCATGATTTTAAAAAAGCTTTCTAGGAGATACAAATGTGCAGCTGGGGCTACAAATCACCATCTTTTTCTTTCTCATTGTTATTATCTTCTAATTCAGTATAATGAAATGCAGGCTTGACAGTCCAACAGACTTTGGTGTGAATCTTGGTTTTGCCAGAGGGTGTTACTTTCAAGCTCCCTGAGATTCTCTTTCGCCAGTTGTACAGTGGCAGTAATGACCCTTTTAACATAAGCATACTAAAAATGCCTTAGCTCAGCAGATATACAAGGCAGCAAGTAAAGTGTGACATGAGGCTTGTACCATGGACCAAGTGAGGAATCACTAAAGCCTGAAATACAGTGACTACCTGCCCATTTGTCTTTCTAAAATCTGCTATTTCACACCTATGCTCCAAGTCCTCTGTTGTTTCCCAATTGCCCAGTGAATTAAGCCTGGACCTTTAATGTGAGCACACGCCTTCATATCTGACCCAACCCACAGTATCAGCCTCATGCCTGCCCTGTTTGCTCCCATGTAACCTGTGGCCCAGACACAGCAAAGTTCTCAAGGGCCTTCAAGCTTCCACACCTTTGCATCTGCCCTCTGCCTTGAACACCATTCCTTTCCTTTTTTCTCTCACCTGAATGTTCCAACATAGCTGTTAAGGTACAACTCAGAGGTCACTCTCTACAAACTCTTACTTGACTGTCTCTGACAAAATTAATTATCATTTCTTTGTGTTCCTACAGCCCTTGGTACAAACCTTATTCAGCATTTGACTACATTATTTTAATGAGTTGTTTTATTTATCTGCCCTCCTTCAACTGTGGCTGAGTCATCTTGGTATTCCCCAGTGGCTCCGCACAGAGGGAGAAGTTCCACAGATGTCTGCCAAATAAATGGGTGCATTTCCTGTCTCACTTCACTTTCTTGTCCTCTCATGTAAGAGATATGCCAATAGACTAAGTGGAGTGAGCCTAGATCAGACAACAGTATTTATAAGTATCTTAAAAGCCCCATGGAAAGATAACGTAAAACTCCCAGGCAAAGACTCCTCTCAGATCCCACATGGCAAAGCATATTGAAGTGAGCGGTGGCAGACAGGTGAATAGCGTACCCTTCACCATCAGAGAGGCTGTGTTTGGAAAACCCTTGTTGATTTTAACTTGAAAATTAGTCACCCATGTAATGCTGCCGGGAATCTCTCTGGGGCTGGCCCAAGTCACAGAACATGTGTGGATTGTTTTCTAAGCTGTGCTTTGTTAAAATAGCAACTCCCAGTTTGCCTCAGGTATAGAGTTTAGGTTCTCGGTTCACTGGATATTTTAGGAAAATAGAAGTGAACATTCCAATCCCTTCTCTCCCAACTCGTAGTGTGTGAGGTTGTTTGTTCACATGGCTCAGACTCTGCAGACAGCAGATTGCTGATAATGGCCATTCCGACTCCTGGCCCTCTCCCAGAAGAACCATATTTAAGCTCTCGGTTGATGTGAATGCCGGGAAAGCATTACTCTCCAGGGTAAGCCCCGGGGTGGTGTTGAGGGACTTTGGGGTCCCTGATAGAGGCAGAACCCTGGGTCCACATTAGAGAAGAGGCTGATTTAGCTATTTTCTGGGAGGCCATAGGTCTCACCAGATTGTAAGAATGAATAAATGAATTAACAGAGGAATCCTTCCCCTGAACTTGAAAAAAGAATTTGAAACCCTACTGTAGATTTAACCATTAATTCTCCCCTCTCATTGGTCTTCCCCAGTCTGTCCTCCAAAGATTCACACACTTGCCTTTGAGCACTGACTTGTTGAATGTTCTTCACTGAAGATTATTTGACCAGATTAACTTTCAGTGGCAGACAGTAAAAAAGACCTTCAATAACCAGCTGTGAGATTGGAGGCTGGATGACTCGCTAATGAACTCCAGCTCATGCAGGAGAGAAAACACTTTAAAAACCAAAGCAGGTGAAGGTCAAGGAATGATGATAGAATAGAAGATGCCTTCACTCTTTTCATTCAAGAAAATGGCATGCAGGTGGTGTCACTGGATGGATCCAGTGGGCATATGTGCCAGAGGTGGCATTGATGGGGTGGAACTGGAGGCTGGGGACATGTTGGTGAAGTGGTAAGGTAGTGACAGGGAGGACAGTTTGCAGAGGTCCTGCTAGTTCTTGTGAGAGCTCCAACAAGGATGAAGAAAATGGATCGTAATCATGAAAAGTGGCTACTCCAAGTCCACGTGGTTAAGTAATGGCCAGAGGAGTGTCTGGGAGTGAGGGCAGTGGCACCTCATATCTGCCTGGACAGACATGGGTGACATTTACTTGTCAGAATCTTCAGGAGCTAAAGAGTGTACATTCAATAAAAACAAGTGTGCTTAGAAATGCAAATGCAATTAGATTACAGAATTCAATTAACAAATACTATATGGGATGGTAAAAGATACTGCAGGATTGCAGAGCTGTGGTTTGAGGTGTGATACTTCACAGAGGGTGTGCAGCCACCACCTGGCAATGTGGTGAGTCAGCTGAGACAAGCTTCTCTTGATTGCCTCTCAAGGTGCTCAGAAGCTCCTGCCATCTTGAGGGGTTTGTCATTGTGATTCCAAGATAGGAATTGGCAAACTTTCTCTTTACTGGCTGTACCTGGGTGGAGAGGTGGAGGTTCAGAGGGCATAGTCTTGGCCACACCACTCTATTATGGGACCAAATCAAATACTCAAATAATAGAGTGTAGGGAGTCACACCCTTATGTTACTTGATTCTTGTCACATCCTTCTGAGTAGATAGGGCATTTGTTCATTCATTCATTCAGTCAGCCATTCATCTATCCATTCAACACATGCTAAGAAACATGTGCCAAACTTTGTGCTCGAAATTAAGAACATAGACAGACCTTGGCTTCAAGATGCTCAGAGCCTAAGCAAGAATATTAACTTTGATACTAGAGTGTGAAAACATCAGATTAGAGGTCTATCTATACAAGATAGTCTGAGGACACACAAGAGAGGTGATGGATCCAGCCTCGTGGAAAAGTTCAGGCAATCTTGAGTTGATCTTGAAGGATGAGTACGAGGGAGTCAAATTACAAGGAGGCAGGATTCAGATTCCAGGAAGTAGGAATTGCATTTATAAAGATATAGAGACAAGAGAAAGCGTGATGATGGGGAAGGAGTAGGTATTAGATTATGACTGGAGCAAAACAAGTGGAGGTCTAGAAAGAAAAAGTCAGAGAGATAGAAAGCGTCACATCATTAACGACCTTATGTATCATACTGACTTTTAAAAACTTTATTCTAATGTAATCAGAAACAATTAAATATTTGTTTTCAGTCAACTTCATTGAGTTATTTTTACATGCAATAAAATGCACTTATTTTTAGTGTGCAGCTTGATGCGTTTTGAGAGACACATTTACCTGTGTGGCTATTGTCCGAAATAAGATATAAAACATTCCTCTCTCCTCCAAAATTTCTTGAGCTCCTTTCTAGGTAACACGTCCCTAACTCCCAACTCCAGGCAACCACTTAACTGCTTTCAGTCACAATAGATTAATTCTGCTTATGCTAGAGTTTCATATCAATAGAATTATACAGTGTGTTCTCATTTATATCGGGCTGCTTTTGGAAATCCATTCATGTTGTTGGGTGTATCAGAAGTTCATTTCTTTTTATTGCTGAGTAGTATTCTGTTGTACATCACAACTGGTTTATCCATTCATCTGTTCAAGGATATTGGGGATTCCAGTTTTGGACTGTGCTAAAGTTTCTCTGATCATTCATGTACAAATTATTTTTGGTATGTGGATGTGAAACCCTTTTGCCGTGAGTTTTTATTTCTCTTGGGCAAATAACTATACAAATATCCAATAAACACATGAAAAGATGTCCAACATCATTAGACATCAAGAAATGCAGATTAAAACTACAAGGGAGACTCGTACATACTTATTAGCATGGCTAAAATTACAAAGACTGACCATGATAAATGCTGGTAAGGGTGGAGAGGAACTTGGGCTCCCATACACTGCTACTGGGAAAACAAAATCGTACATCCACTTTGGAAAACAGTTTGGCAGTTTCATACATATGTTCGTATACTTGCCATATGACCCAGCAATCCCACTTCTAACTTTTTTTTTTTCAGACATAGTATTGCTCTGTCACCTAGGCTGGAGTGCAGGGGCACAATTGTAGTTCACTGCAGCCTCAAACTCCTGGGCTCAAGAAATCCTCCCACCTTAGCCACCTAAATAGCTAGAACTGCAGGTGAGTACCACCATACCTGGCTAATTTAATTGATTTTATTTTTTATAGAGACAGGGTCTTGCTATGTTACCCAGGCTAGTCTTGAACTTTTGACCTCAAGCAAACCTCTCACCTTGACCCCCTAAAATACTAGGATTACAGGCGTGAGCCACCATGCCCTGCTTACTAAATTTTTAATCATTGAATAACTTTGATGAGGATAGCAACAGGAACAGATTTGGCTCTTAAAGGAATACTCTAGCAGCTCTGAGGATGACAGTTTGTGTTTAGTCTTCATAAACATGCATTTTTATTGTTGAAAAATAGCCGATCGTGTTTAAATAGTATTCGTGACTAATCATTTCCCTAGTGTGGATAGTTAGCTAATGTTCGGTATTTTGCCGTTGAATAGAATTCTGAATAAACCTCTTCAAGCACAGAATAGGTTTGCTGCTGCTGAATTAGTCCCTTAAAATTAGCTTCTCCCAGCACTTTGGGAGGCCGAGGCAGGTGGATCACGAGGTCAAGAGATCGAGACCATCCTGGTCAACATGGTGAAACCCCGTCTCTACTAAAACTACAAAAAATCAGCTGGACATGGTGGCGCGTGCCTGTAATCCCAGCTACTCAGGAGGCTGAGGCAGGAGAATTGCCTGAACCCAGGAGGCGGAGGTTGTGGTGAGCCGAGATCGCGCCATTGCACTCCAGCCTGGGTAACAAGAGCGAAACTCCGTCTCCAAAAAAAGAAAAAAAAAAAAAAAAATTAGCTTCTAGGATTGCTATCACTGAGTCATTATTCTTAAAATTTTTATGCTTTTTTGTAGCTAAGCGTCGTCTGACTGCCTAAATATTGTACCAATCAACAGCAGCATTTATATTATTAATTATTTTTTGTAGATCAGAAAAGAGAAGCTCAGGTTAGTGAATTAACTAACACAGGTAGGAAAATACACAGCTGTGCCTTGAGCCTGTGTAGTGGACCCTTCCTTAGTCTAGTGGGTCTTTCTCTTCTGCTTGCCTCTCTTAATCAAATTGTTTCTTCTATTCACACTTGTGTTCACATGAGAACTCCTCCTCTGTGCCACGATCTCTGCTAGATGCCAGGGCTACAAAAGAAGAAAAAATGCAGTTCTTCTTTTCAAGGACCTTATGGTCCAGTTCTTTTCAAGGACCTTATGGTCTACGGACCTTCCCTGATTCCCTCCTCTCTGCCTCACTGCCATGGAGAAAATCTCAAGTGAACAGACTGAATGACAAAAGAAAGGAAAGAAAAAATGTTAAAGCCATATGCCAGGCTATGGTTTGGATAATAGCTTTGACTCAGCTTCCAGGACCATGCTGAGAGACAGCGAGCGAATCGCATCCCATGTTGTGCCAGCATTTGGCTGGGTCAGCCAGCCACTTGGGTGGAGGCCTGGAATTAAGAAACCCATCTCAGCGGGACATGACAGCAGAGATTCAGTGTGAGCTTAAGAAGGAGGGAGAATACAGAAGCACTCAGCGGCGAGAGTGACAGGCTGAAGCAATAGCCGGAGGAGTCTGATGGAGGCATTCTGAATCGAGTGCATTTTATTGTTAACAACTCACATTTCTTGAGTTCTTTCTGTGTGGTTGGCATTGTTCTAAGTGCTGGAAGAAAGTACAAGAAAAGGGTTTGGGGGCTGGAGATCAAGATGTTCCAAGAAACATCTGGCAGCTATCAATGCAAGTAAGGTAGGAGGTGGAGTACGGAGGTGGTCCCAACACATTTTAGTGTGTTCCAGTTCTCTCCCTCCATCCCTCACTCCATTTCAGCTCCCCTTTTCTCTACCCTCTCCCCCACAGCACATCCTGGACCTCCAGACACCAAGGTAGCTCTGTGCTGTTATCCTAGCCCCTCACAGAGACACCTTGCCCAAGTCTGCACCCCGATGCTAGGATGACAACCCCAAATGCCTGCAGATGCCAGTCAGGTCAGACAAGTGAGTAAAGAGAGATGTTATAGAGGACCAGTGGGGGGCTGTGCAGAAATAGACAGCTCCTCACCCTCTCAACAGAGCAGCTGTTACTGCTCTATTAGATTAATACTGTTGATGCTAATGGAACTGGACATTACTAGATAGCCCAAGGTTCCAGGAGTAGGGAAATGAGTTTATATGAGATTTTCATTGTGTTTAAACTTTGGAGATCCAGTGAATTAAAACATTTTTTTTTCACAGTTAGTATTGGCCAAATAAAATAAGATCCTGGACTGGCCTCCGCTGGGGGCCTCTCATCTGTACCTCTGTTTTAGGCAATGCCATGTCTCTTTTTCTTTCTCTCTCAAAGACTGTCTCTCATTCCTAGGGTCTGCTCCATTAGGACCCAGGGAGGTGGCTGGTCAGCTAATTAACTTCTGAGCTTGATAATGGCTTCATGGTGACAAATTTGATGTTGCCTTCCAAGCCATGACCTGGAGGTACTGGGGCTGATAGGGAAAATTGAGACTCCGTAGAGATGGAAGTGATTTCTGGGTGGGCTTGTCCTTTTGTCCTAGCCTTCAACAGACCCCATAGGGCATCCCATGGGCTCTGACCCTATCTAGAGTTAGCTCCCTCTTCAAGTTTTCTGGGATCACTCAGTGATTATTTACAAATGGCTACACATGGGCCTGGGGCTTGGGATGAAGAAGGGTTGGCTCTGGGGGAAAGTATCTACAGAAAGTCAGGGATGACTGGCCCAGAAGCCCTCCCTGTGTAACTTAGGTTTAGCATTAAAGCCCTATTTGCATTATCCAGTATGGTAGCCACTAGTCACATGCAGCTGTTTAAATTTAAATTCATAGCCAGGCACGGTGGCTCATGGTGGCCGAGGTGGGCAGATCACGATGTCAAGAGTTCAAGAACAGCCTGGCCAACACGGTGAAACCCCCGTCTCTACTAAAAAATACAAAAAAATTAGCCAGGCATGGTGGTGGGCACCTGTAATTCCAGCTACTGGGGAGGTTGAGACAGAGAATTGCTTGAACCTGGGAGGGAGAGGTTGCAGTGAGCTGAGATCTTGCCACTGCACTCCAGCCTAGATGACAGAGCAGAGACTTGGTCTCAAAAAATAAATAAATTTAAATTCATTAAAATTACGTAAAAAAAAATTTTAGCACTTGGTTACACTAGTGACATTTCAAGTACTCAATAGGCACATTGAGCTGGTGCCTACTGCATTAGCTGGTGCAGATCTGGAACATTCCATTATCATAGATAATTCTATTGGACAGCACGGCTGGGCCACCAGCCTATGAGGAAACAGACCTGGGGGTCAGAACTGAATTTTGGTTCTAATCCAGACACCCACTGGCTTTGTGATCACAGTCAAATGGTTTAATTCCTCTGGATCTTGTTTCTTCATTGGTAAAATGGAGACATTTTTCTACAACATTCCCTTGAGAATCAAATAAAAATACAATCATGTTGGCATGATAGTGATTAATAATGTTAATAAGGCCCATGACTTCCTAGCCAGATGCTGTCCTGAATAAGGGGAATAAGCCTTTACTCCCCTCACTTGTTCTCCAATCTAATTCTTGGATTTTACTGTATTAATTTTGCTTAGCATAACCTCAGAAAGATTCCCTAGGTGGATGTAGGTAGGGAGGATCAGCAAGAAGGAAGAACTGTCATGTGGATGCTGCTCCATGCGTTGTTTAATGCCCAGTTTACACAACTGTCCAGGGTAGACTGGGGGAGATTCAGGGTTTCTTCACTGGAACCGTGAAGAAAGGAGAACCCGAGACATTAAGTGGATCTGGTTAGCAGTGGATACTGGTAATGCTGAAAAGCTACAGGGAATCAGCTCCAGTGCCTGGCATGTGGCAGAAGCTTAAGAAATACTTGCTAAATGAATGAATGAATTAATTAATGAACCATGCAGAGGGCAAAGGCTAACGGGCAGCTTCTGATGACCTTGGCTGCTCTGCTGACTTCTTCATCAATATAATGTCTTGAGTTAATGGGGTGGAGGAGTAGAGCAGGATTAGCCTGCAAATAGGATGCAGAAAACATAAAGGATGTATGGTAGCCTCTATTTCTTGGGTATCTGCTATGTTCTAAGCATTCTGCATGTTTCTCTGAATTTCTTACAAATACCCTGCAAGCTGGCTGTCTTTATCTCCATTTCATAAGAACGAGTTGCCCACAGTCACATAACTTTGTGTAAGCATCAGTTGCAGATCCAAGATTTAAACCTTAAATCCATACCTTTCCTCCTATGCCAAACTAACCTTAAACAAGTAGCATGTTTTCTCTGAGGACATGTTGTCCAAGCTTTAATGCAATAAGTTGCAAAAATCTCTTGAATTTTAGGGGGACTCCTGACTTGGCTAATGCTTCTTTGGTTTAGTTTTGTTTTTATACTGGCTTGTTTCTGCACAGTACTATTTGTACAAAGAATTCACAGCACTTTGCGATGAGGTTCCTTGAACATGCAACAGCATTAAAGTTGTTTTTTATCCTGTCTGAAAATGGAGAAAATGCATGCAAGGAAGTCATGTGATTTGTCAGTGTGAAAGTGAATCATTGGTGAAGCGTGTACAGAAATGAGGATAGTTAAAAGACTGTTTTGAGAACTGACATGAACTCAGGATGTATAATATTATGTGTCTAACATTATAGTTATGGGATTGTTTAATTAATTTTTTTTCTTCTTTACTTTTAGTGCTTGTGATTGTATATTCCAGAATGCAGCAAAGCAATGCCAAGAGGCTTTTGATAACCGAACACAGGCATCAGTCACAGGTCATTCTGCCTGGAGATTAGTTTCTCTTATGTGAACAGAATGTTGAGTCACATCAGATCTTACTTATTACTTTTGTTTCTATTAATGACTTTGAAACTCTCTATTTGCAAGTGTGTCTACATGGCTAAGGGTGTACAAAGTAATGAACATCAGAGAATTGTAGGGGAGCCCTCTGACCTGGTCCTTCCTGGATCTTTCCTTTCACATTTACCCCCTAGATTATGCCTTTCAATTGCAGATGTGACTGCATCCCCTCATGTTCCAACGAGGACCAACTTGGGGGTCTAGATATCCCGAGACAGGGTCTCCCAGGGATGGAATGTCCAACTCTGCTCTGAGGGTTGCTGGAAGGCAGCCTGATGAAAGAGAAGAAAAAAAATTAAGTCAATCATGTGTACAACTCCACTGTGGCTCTGATACCAATTTCCTCAAAATGTGTTTCACAAGATGCCAGTTCCATGAACTGCTCTGTGATTAAAAGATTCTGGGTCCAAAGATCTCGGGAAAGTTGTGGATGACATCGCCCATGTGGAGACGCGCGGTGTAAATCAGTGTATTAGAAATGACAGGAAGCCCTGTGGAAGAGAAACGCATCTCTTTTTGTTTAGGATAATGATATCATTTGGATGTTTGTCTCCTCCTAATCTCATGTTGAAATTTGATCTGCAGTGTTGGAGGTGGGGCCTAAAATGAGGTGTTTGGGTCGTGGGGGTGGATCCTTCATGAATGGCTTGGTGCCTACCTTGTGGAACTGAGTGTGTCCTTGCTCTTGGTTCCCATGAGCTCTATTTGTTAAAAAGTCTGGCACCTCCCTCCCCTGCCTTGCTTTCCACCATGCCATCTCTGCATGCCAGAGATGAGTGGAAGCTTGCCTTCTGTCATGAGTGGAAGCTTCCTGCAGCCCTCACCAAAAACAGATGCTGACAGACACCATGCTTCTTGTACATCCTGAAGAACCGTGAGCCAAATACACTGCTTTTCTTTATAAACTACCCAGCTTGAGGTATTCCTTTAGAGCAACACAAAAGGACTAAGACAGATACTTTTTCTAAAATTTTTTTGAATGCGGAACCCCCTTCCCCCTCCCCATCACATTTCTGAATATCCCAGGAAAACAGTGACCATTGAGGAAGTGGCAGATGCAGAGGGCTGGATCTACTGGTTGAAAGAATGAACCCGCTTTCCATTGCCTATTACTCTGATTAGGAAATCCCAAACTCTGTTTAGTAAATCACCATGGTAGTGGGAAGCTGACATCATAATACTCAAAGGACAGAAAGGTGCATTCACTTTGACCGGAAAAGCACCCTCGGCACATACAGTGACTAGCAAAAAGAAAAGGGCTACAGGCCGGCCCTCCCTGAAGCCTGTCATTGGCAGTGACTTCCTCAGAGAACTCCTGATGACTCTTCACTCAGCGTTGGCCTCCTCCACTGTCTTCTCTCTGAGAGCCAGTTCCTTTCCTTCAGAGCACGCATCTCCATTGCAATTAGTGATTCACTAGCATGGTTATTGGTTTATGGCTTCCATTTGATTAAAAGCAGCAAGAGAATACAGACTAGTCCATAATAGATCTTCAATAAATAGCTGTCAAAATTTTTAATTAAATCCATTAGGGGTCATAAAAAATCCACATCCCTCGGGAATCATTAAACCAGACATTTCTTCAATCTCTACGCAAAATCTGTCTGAGTTTGCTAGGGCTACTGTCACAGATTTCTACAAATTTGGTGGCTTAAAACAGCAGAAACTTACTCTGTCATAGTTTCGGAGGCCAGACATCTGAAATCGGGGTGTTGGAGGTTGATTCCTTCTGAAGGCTCTGAGGGAGGCTCTGTTCCAGGCCTCCTCTGACTTCTGGAGGCTCCTGGCAATCCTTGTTGTACCTTGGCATGGAGGCACATCCCTTCCATCTCTGTCTTGGTCTTCTTCTCTCTATGTGTCTCCACAGAGACGCCCACAGAAAAACTCAGAATCTCTCACGTGTAACAAATGCTTACGTGAAACCTTCTGACGCAGCAGCATGTCCTTCCCCAGCAGCAGTTATCTGCCCACATCCTCCTGTCTTTTTTCACAAACATCCAAGATTCTCTTAAAAACTGGAGGCTTACCCCTTCCACTCTCATTAAGACTGTCAACAGACATTTGTTGGTTGATTTCCCCAGGTGGAGAAGATGGAGGCATTTCAGGTGCCGGAAACATAAGGAGCAAACCTTGGTCTGGTTGAGAAAGAGAGAATAGTTAATCTCCTTCTTTCTCTTTCCCATTTTTCTGCTTCCTTGTACCAGCATGCCACAGAATTCCCAAATTACCCATTCACACAGCTTGTCCTTAGCCACAGCAGGGCCAGAATGCTGTAGTTGGAGCTGCATACAGGAGACTTGCTGTAGAAGAGGTTGCTAGGTTGTGAGCAGAAAAACCCAGGCAGTTAACCAAAATAGAACTAGGAATTCCACCTTCCTTCTGGAAACTCACTTCTTGGATGAACTACACGGTGACGGTGAAGTCTTGTGTAGCGGCTGCCCTGAAAGAAGTAAGGCTGAATGTAAACTTGCTCTTAGAGAGTTTTGGTTCTGCATGGGAATTCACTTCCTCCAAGGGTAAGATAAGACCCAAAGAGCTAATCTAGAAAATTGAGCTAGAAAAATATCCTGCTCTACTTTCAATAAACTATAGAGTTCATGGCTTCTGTTACGAATGAACATCTCAGGTAAATATATTAGTGGAGCATGGGAGATGCTGTGCCTTTGAGCATTGAAGCAGGGCACCTTTGGAGCCATGGTTCCCTGTTGGGCTAGGATTCCCCATCCCAGAAAGCGGTCCTTTTAGTGACTCCCTTGCACACCTTCATCTTTCCTCTTTCAAATCCCAGATACGCACTGTTACAGAGTAACACCCCTGGGAAGAATAATTCGTGGCCTACAATAATACCTCTTACTGTCCGATATTACTTTGGATGAGATGTTGAGGGCATAATGACGGCTCCATCAATATACCAATAAGAAAAATGAAGGAAGAGGCAGCGTTTTGTCTTTTCCTGGTCAGAGGGAAGGGGAGAGAAGGTACGTCTGAAATAATCCATTTGGTGTTTTCATCTACTCCTTGAAATAAAAAGTAAAATATGAACCTACATTTTATGAGGAAGAGCTTAGGAAAAGAAATGAAATACTGAAGAAGTCTCTTGATAAATGTCAAATACATACCTTGCCTGAAGAAAAACATGTTTCTGAGAATTTTGTAGGAAAAGAATGAAGAACAATGCAGTAACATTGATTATCTATGTCTGTGGAGGCAGGGAATATTTTCTCAAACTTAAACTTCAAACTGATACTGATGATTTCAATATTGAGACACTTAGAGAACACCCTGGATGGGTTCTAAAATTTTACTTTCTAGTATTCACCTCCTTCCTTCCCTCCCTCCCNCCCTTCCCTTCCCTTCCCTTCCCTTCCCTTCCCCTTCCTTCCTTCCTTCCTTCCTTCCTTCCTTCCTTCCTTCCTTCCTTCCTTCCTTCCTTCCTTCCATCATCTCTCTCTCTCTTTCTTTTGTTCTTTCATTCTTTCACAGGCTGGAGTGCAATGGCCTGGCCTCAGCTCACTGCAACCTCAGGCGATTCTCATGCCTCAGCCTCCTGAGTAACTGGGATTACAGGTACATCACCACATCTGGCTAATTTTTGTAGTTTCAGTAGATACAGGATTTCACCACATTTCCCAGTCTGATCCTGAACTCCCGAGCTCAGGTAATCCACCTGCCTCGGCCTCCCTAAGTGCTAGGATTACAGGTGTGAGCAACCGCGCCCGTCCTCATCTCCTTTCTTTACAGCATGCCAAATACAAGAACTTCAGAATGAAACCTAAAGGATGTAGTACTTGGTATGCTGGAAGTATTTACTAGCAAATATGTCAGATCCTAATAATGATGGGTCTGGCATATTTACATGGGAGAGAAAAGGTATCTTTTTAATTCTTTCAGATCAGGCATGTGAAATGCATTTCATTAACCCTGATGCATTAGGGGCCCTCAGCTCACATATTTTATTTTGCAGAAGAGCGCTATGTACATTTCTCTTCTAATGTCTGCTTGCTTTGAGAAATCTTTTTGCCCTTCACACATACACACCAGAAGCATATCTTTAAGGTATGTAAATCTCCAAACTATGTCCTCAACCAGGTGAATTGCGGTGCAAAACAGATCATTCAGTTCTTTCAGCCAAGGAGAAAAACCATCATTTGATGGTTTACTTCCCAAAGCTGGAATGTGGAGCAGAGACTTGAGGGAGGTGGGTGAACTTTTGTTGGGACAAGTGATGGGGGCTTTGGGAGCCTTCCACTCTGTGGATGAGGAAACTCTCATCTTAAATAATACTTGTTAGACCAGGTGTGCCCACTGAATCCTGGGACTGCACAATGCAAGTACTGATGAAAGTCAAGCCAAAGAAAGCAGCCAAGGAGGGACAAGAGCAGAGGGAGGATATTTCCAGATGCGATTTGAAATGAGATCATGAGTTGATGAGGTGAAGACATGCAGTGCGGCTGTTTAGAAGACAGGAGCTGTAGAAGGTATCACTGCTTAAAGCTTAAAGGGACAGGAACATCAAATATTAAAAGTACTACATATAGCACAAAACACTGTTTTAGAATCTGAAAAAGTTGTAAGAATATAGATATAATTTTAAGTGGTTTTGCTGAAAATGATTTTCAAAAGCCCAGTAGTTATTTTACGTGCTATGATGGTGCAGTGGTTGAATCGTGGCTGCCGAAAAACGTATGTCTGCATTCTACCCCCTAGACCTGTGAATGCAACTTTATTTGGAAAAAGTGTCTTTGTTTTTTCTTTTAATTAATTAACTATTTCTGTGCCTGTGCTTACCCCAACCCCGTTTTTCTAACTTAAAGTTAAGAATCTGTAGACGAGGTCATCCTAGATAATCCAGGTGGGTCCTAGATCCAGTGAGAAAGGTTCCTTAGCAGTAAAAGAACACACAAAGCATGGAGGAGAAGGCCTTGTGAAGAAGTGGCAGAGACTGAAGTCACACAGCTACAAGACAAGAGATGCCTGGAGTCACCAGATGCTGGGAAAGGCAAGGAAAGATGCTCTGCTAGAGATTTCAAAGGAAGCCTGACGCTGCCAGCACCTTCATTTTGGACGCCTGGCCTCTAGAACTGTGATACAAAAAAGTTTCCCTGTTGTAAGCCACTTAGTTTGTTGTAGTTTGCTACAGCAGCCCTAGGAAACGAACACAGGTGCTTGTGGCAGGATCTTAGCACCCAGACAGACCTGGATGTGAATCCTGACTCCTCCTTTTCCTAGCCTTTTGCAAGTTATTTAGCATCTCTAAATATTAGCTTCGGCGTCTGTAAAAGTGCTAAGATAATGGCACCTGCCTCATAGGTGTGAGGAGCAAAAGAGTCAACGTGTGGAAAGGCTGGAACACAGTGAACAGGTGCTAGCAATGATGGCGGATGTCATTATGCTGACAATTGTCTCCCTTACTTTAAGCACCATTTACCCTGGCACGCACACATCACCCCTGTATGCTGGCTGGGAAGGAGTTCTGTCTCAGGTCCAGATCCACCTTCCTATATTCTGCTCTGCTGGGCCTGGGACTCTGCTGACTATACATCTCCTTTGCCAGTCGGGAACCGTAGGGGGAAGCTGGCTGGCACAGGAGGGGAGGAGAGACTTGCTCCTTCTGTTTGCCTGCCTGTGTTGTCAGCAGCACCCACCCCAGCATTGACCTTTCAGCCTGCAAGCAGCATTGGTTCCAGTGCCTTGTGGTTTCCAGTTTCTTGCAGTACTCCTGGACCCAGCCCATTGCAGCTGCTTTGAGGTACCAGCACCAACCAGGCAGTGCCCCCTCCGCAGGAGTCTGAGTCCCAGTTCCCCAGGGGCTCCTCCTTCAAGCTGCCAGGAGCTGATGACCCCAGGCCTCTTCCTAAGTTTCCTCACCCCTTAGAGAGGGTAGCTACTTCTTATATCCAGCCCTGAGGTGTTCTCTACTTCCTATAGATACAAGCTTTTATTACTCAGGGTTCCCCATTTGCCTCTCAGTACCCCCACACCTGATTAACCAATCCCCTATAATAAATCCTCTTTGTTAAAATCGCTAGTGAAGCTCTGCTTTCTGACTGTACCCTGGCAGATGCTGCGCTCTATGTGGGCTGCTTCCTTTCCTATGTGTATGAGAAATGGTTGGTACAGCCGAATAAGCACTGAATTAAAACCAGAAAGACCTAGGCTTGTTCTTTGGCGTCTTTACTTTCTAGCTGAGAAATCTTGGCCAAAATACTTGGCTTCTTTGAGAGTCAAATTTTCTTATTTGCGAAATGGGATGAATCATCTTTATCCTGTAGGAATACTTATAGTTGAATGAGATAGTGTCTAAAAAGCATCTGGCTCCTAACAAATGTTTGAAAGATGCTGGCTATCATTTTACATGTATCAGAAATACATCTTTGCATTTATATCTCTTATAGTTTCCTCTGCATTTTATTGTTGGGCTTATAAACTCTGGGCATGCCTGGACTTTCTTATTTCCACTTCTGTGGCTCGTTTAGGGCATTTGTTTTAGATAAGGAGACTGAAGTTCTATTGTATTAATTAGCAGGACCCCAAGTGACTTAAGAGTGAGGATGTGATAGGTATGAGTGTGAAAAGAGTTGGCTTTAAACTGCACAGTACATCAAAGATGAAAAGCAAGACCCCATTGGAGAGTGCCACTGGGATGTTTTTGATAGCATGGTGCTCACTATTGCTCACTCAGCAATCTTTTTTATATGAACATGCTCCTGACATTTAGAAACACATTCAGTAAGAGGCTATGACATCCCTGGGAGGTGGTGAAATGTGAATTAAATATTAAACAAATATAATCCGAATGGGACTGTATGCCTGAGAATTAGTCAAAATTCATTTGAAGCCACTCCCATGTTTAAAGATTTTTGCAATGCCAAAAACATAATCTGCCAGCCACCGAACATTCTCCAGGCACCTGCTATAGGTAAGAAAGCATTCAGGAGGGGCTGCCAGAATTAAAGGCAAATGGAAACTGTGATCTTAGCCCATGTGGGATTTTGAGTATAACAAGGAGACCAAACTGATGGGCCCAAACATAAATAGAATACCTGCACATGTGATTCCTCCAAGTTCTATAACAGGATTTTCTAGAACTCCCAGGAAGATTCCTGATGCAGAGTCCAAGTCATAGGACACATCACTGAAAACTTCTCAGAGTCTATTGGGAATGAGTTATCCATTCTCTCTCATATCCCCTTCATCCAACCCCAATACCCTGACAGTGCTGCTGAGCATCATCACGTCAAACCACAGAAGGCTTGACCTCCTGTGGTTGTCAATCACTTCCTGTTGTCCACCGTCAAAGTGCATCCTCCCTGCTCTCTCAGGACCCTTCTCTCTTTCTTTATATAAGAATATTCAGCCAGTCGGCTATATAAACCAGGTCCTACGCTAGACACTGGGCTAGGCCTCCTGACACAAAGGTACATGGAACACGGACCCTGGCCTCAAGGAGCCTACAGCCTCAGCAGGAGAGACAGACAGGTGAACCTTGTGTGTATGAAATCTTGGGTTCTAGGATGATATAGCCCAAAGACAGAGTAGCCACTCTAACAAAGACATGATGAGAAAGGGTCTCACAGACCCTTCAAAATGGATCATTTAGGGAATATAAATTTAGAGTGTGGAAAAAAAAAAAAAGGAAACTGCAGGCACTATGACAGAATAGAGAGGAGGCAAACAAAATGTTGGTGTCTGAAAATACAGATGGATGGCAGGTTCTAGGCTCAGGGGACCAGGAGAAAGAGAGGGGTCAGGATAGTGGTAAAAGAATTGGTTTGGGAGAGAGCACAAGGAAAAGGATCCTTGCTTTAACTATCTCTGCCTCATGCTGTGTTTGGAGAAAGTGCTTGGCGGAAGCAACAGGGCACTGTGCTCCTGTCATCAGAGTTCCTCCCTTGGGATTCTGATGACAGGTCTGCTGTGCTCTTCTCTTACCTTCTGGCCCAGGAAACAGAACAATGGATGTTTTATTCCGGAGTATCTCTTGCAACATGGCTCTGTGCTAATTATAGTGGGAGGTAATTAGTTTGCTTTTTGACAAATATTTATTGAACATTTACTATTTTCCCAGCACCACGCTAGCTGCTTTGGAGGCAAATGAAAATGGACAGTTTCTGTCATTATGAATTCGTAATTTTTATTGGAAGCCAAATCTATATGTGGATCTCGGGTATGCAGAGGATCCCTCAGAGGTACAGAGGAGCAGCACTCAGCCCAGCCTGGAGCTTCTGGGACCTTCAAGAGGCTGAGCTGAGTGTTGAAACGTGAGGAAGGGGTACCTATGGCAAAAAGATAGACAGAAATTCCAGACGGAGGAAAGAACATGAGCGATGGCACAGAAACTCCAAACAACAGGCTACATATTGGCAACTATAAGTACTTTAACAGAACTAAAGCATAAAGTGAAGTCAGGGAAAAGCCAAAGAGGAAATAAGAAAGGTAGAGTTCAGTTCACACAGGACCTGAGGTGGTGGGCAAAGTGTGGACCTTTATTCTCTTGTATTGGGAAGCCAAAGAATGTTTTACATTGAGAAGGACAGGCTTAGATGTCATCTAACTACAAAGTAAAATATGGCTGGAGGTGGGCAGATAGGGAGAGAGCATTGGGGAAAAGAGTTAATGTACGCGGGGCTTAATACCTTGGTGATGGGTTGATAGGTGCAGCAAACCACCATGGCACACATTTACCTATGCAACACCTGCACATCCTACACATGTACTCCACAACATTAAAAAATTGATCATTCTTAGTGCTTAATGTGTTTTATATTTTTGTAATAAATTAGAAAAGAAAAACAAAAAAGATGGCTTGAAAGGGTCAAGAGTGGAAGCAGGGAGTCAGGAGTCTTATTCAACAGTTCAGGCAAGAGACAGTGAGCTCCTCAGCTAGGAAAAGGCAGGGTAGGTGGGTAGGAGGGGATGGGCCTAAGGGCTGTTTAGGAGGTAAAAGAAGCAATTGGCTTTAATGATGGGTTGGCTAAGGGAGATGAGATAAAGGAGAAGGCAGGAATTAATCAGGGTGTAGCTTGGCTGAATGGAGCAGCTGAGATAGGAAATAAGAGACAGAGAGCGGAATTTTGAGGAATGGGGAAAGGTTATGAGTTCAGCTTTGGTTGGATGAACATGAAGTACCTCAAGCATGTGAAAGAGGACTTGTTCATATCCTTTGCCCACTCTTTGATGGGGTTGTTTTTTTCTTGTAAATTTGTTTAAGTTCCTTGTAGTGATAGACTAGATAAAGAAAATGTGGTACATATACACCATGAAATACTATGCAGCCATAAAAAATGAGTTCATGTCCTTTGCAGGGGCATGGATGAAGCTGGACACCATCATTCTCAGCAAACTAACACAAGAACAGAAAACCAAACACTGCATGTTCTCACTCATAAGTGGGAGTTGAACAATGAGAACACATGGACACAGGGAGGGGAACATCACACACCGAGGCCTGTCAGGGGTGAGGGCCAAGGGGAGGGAGAGGATTAGGTCAAATACGTAATGCTGGGTAGGCGTGGGAAGGTTCCTTCAGTTATCCCTGTAGATGCCGCAGAGCCGAGGAAATCTCACCTGTCTCCGCTCACGTGCATGTGTGTGTTTTGGGGCAGATATGCGGGTGCCGGTATTCTCTAAGATGAAGGCTCCTCTATTGTTGATAATCTTTGCCTGATTAAACCCTAACAGTGGGGCAGAATTCCAACAGTTAGGTGACTATCGTGCGGAGCTTAAAACCTAGATGATGGGTTGATGGATGCAGCAAACCACCACGGCACATGTATACTGATGTAACAAACCTGCACATTCTGCACATGTATCCCAGAACTTAAAGTACAATTTAAAAAAAGGAAAGAAAGTGGACTTGTTCAGCAGGGAGTTGGATATCTAATCTGAAATTCCTAAGAGAAGCAGGAGTGACTGTGAGCATCATCAGCATATAGGTGGCAACAGAACTGTGACGGGCTGGAGTCACTTATCATGAAGGGCAAAACAGGAGACAGAAAGAAGAATAACACATCCTCCTTCCCTTGAGGGAATATGTAGTCTATGGGCAAAAGACGTATGAACACAAAAAGCTATAATAAAGGAACCATGCAATTATCTCTATAATTATTGCAACTGCATTTTTCCGGTCAAATATTGGATCATGTGGTCTCACCAAGGTTTGGCCACGGACAAAATTGTTGAAGGAGAATTGTGTCAGAAATCCAGTTGGCTTAGTTCTAATAGAGGTGCAAGCAAAGTGTTTTTAAAGCACCAAATAAGAAGAAATTTGTGGAGAGAGAATTTGAGTTGATTCCTGAAAGTGGACTTGGAAAGCTTCAACTCCACCTGTATTTAATACCATCTTTGTTGAATATTGTGTCAACCTACAGCCAAGAATAAGGTTGGCACTGGTGAAAAAATTGTGACTCCTGCAGTAAGCTCACTCTGGCTCAAGGATTTTAGAGGGATGTGTCTTAGGGCTCCAGGTCCCCTTTCGGATTTCTGAGACCTAGTAATTTGTAATGGTGTCGTCTTTTCCTACTCTGTGTCAACCAATGGGCACACACCTAAATGTATACGATGAATTCCACTGTTTACAAGTGTAGTGGGTCTCAGTTATATCTAAACTGGAATTCAGAGTATGTTTATCTGCAGAAAATGAACTATCGACTAGCTAGCTTCCCCTTCCCCCTCACATCTGTGCCTTGCTCTGCATGAGTTTTTTTTTCTTTCCTGAAGGGTGGTGGAGGTAGTCTAGTGTACAGGGATTTGGAGAGGCATGAGAGAAATATGAACAATAACAATTCCAACAGTGTATATCTCTTCTGCTTCGTGTTGTGAACGTTAACTTTTTATTTGGAAAAATTAGAAATCTTCAAAAGGTTGCAAGAATAGTGCATTGTATACCCTTCAGCTGGGTTCACCAATATTAACACTTCATAGTATTTGCTTCCTTTCCCTCTATGTACACATGTGTGCACAGGTGTTTATTTCTTGCCGAACCACTTGAGAGCTAGTTGCAAGCATCGCAAGTCTTTATCCCCAAATACTTCATTTCTATCCTAGGAAAGGGCTTTATTCTATGTAACAACAAGGTAATTTTTACATGCAAAGTTGAATGTTTATACAGCATTATCTAATATGCAGCTTATTCAAATTTCCTCAATGTTCCCATTAACATCCTTTATGGCATTTAAGAAAATTTCAGGATCTAATGCAGGACTATTTACTGTATTTAGTTGTCATTTCTCTTTAGTCCCCTTTAGTCTAGAGAATAATCCTCAGATTTGTTGTGTTCTTTCTATAACATAAAGATTTTGAAGCATCTAGGACAGTCGCAGATCCTCAGTTTGGATTTTTCTGATTGTTTCCTTGGGGTTAGAGTCAGGTTAAACATTGGGTGAGACTGGATTTGTAGTCTTCAGAGTGAGTGTTCAGGGCAGAACTGGAAGAGCTGCAGGATGGAGACCCTGTGCTGAACAGGAGAGCCTCTGCGGAGGGCACATCTCAGCCTGGGTCCAGCATGTGGAGGACTACACAGGGTCAGTGTGGTGTGCCACTTCCAGGGCTTTGCAGTGGAGACGTGACGAGGTCAATGGCACTGAGAAGACTTGGAGACAGAGGTCTGGGGCAGCTGTCAGGGACTCATAGGAGCCCAGAAAGAGGCACGGAAGAGTGGTGGGGCTTGGCCAGAGCAGCAGTACCCTCGAAGAGGATGTGCCTGTGAATGTGTAGGGCTTTCCAGTGGGTTCCAGAAATACTTGGGAGGGACTTGGCTCGGTAGGAGTGGGAAGGTTCCTTCAGTTACCCCCGTAGATGCCACAGAATCTAGGAAATCTCACCTGTCTCCACCTGTGCGTATGTGTGTGTTTTGGGGCAGGCATGGGGGGCCGGTATTCTCTAAGATGAAGGTTCCTGTATTGTTGATAACATTTGCCTGATTAAAGCCTTACAGTGGGGCAGAATTCCAGTAGTTAGGTGAATACCAGGGCTTACAATCTGGAGAGGAGGAGAAGGACTGATTAGCAGGTGGGAAATGAATGAATCCAAAGAAAATATTGATTTTTCTTTCCTGATTGAAGTAGAAGCCATTGGGGTGGAAGGAGGGGAAGATGAAAATGAGCAGTTTGGAATTCTCTCGAACTGGGAGAAATTGAAAGCTATTATAGTAAGGGATCTTATGTAAACTTACGTTTAGAATTTTTATCATTAGAGGTCCATGATAAAACAGAAAAGGCAAGCACTTGTATTTCCTTCTAAAGGAGAGAGTTCTTGTTTCTGAAATTTCCATTGGTCATTTTGAGTAATATGTGGGAGGCCAAGAGCCCGCCCTTCTGTGAGGCAAGGTGAGGCTGCGTGCCTGCCTGCTTCTCTCCTGACTTTGCCCCTACCACCACAAGCAGTCATTGCTTCCCAGGCATGGAAGGAAGTTTCTCAAAGCGCTACTCTCTTGGGAACAAAGAGGAGGGGAGTTCTACTGTTCTGTGGGACTGGTCACCTCCAGGAGTACTCGGTGAGGCAGATCCAGGTGTGGTGTCTGGATTGCAGAGCCTTTTGATCTTGAAATAGCACTTTGATCCTGGACTTGATTCAGGCCAGGGGGAATGTCACTGGTGGTTTGGTTTAATCATTGGCCCATGCCAAAGACCAAATCCTACCTTGCGGGCATGACAGAGTGAACAAAATGTTTCAAAGCAGAAACTCATTTTTATTAATTTTTTTTTAAAAAAGTAAAATAACGATGCCTCCCACTTATAGGGCATTTTACCATTTACAAAAAACATGTTCACCACTCATGTTTGGCCTTCACATTTGCCTCATAAGGTAGGTAAAGGAGGAGGCCAGCCACGCTGGTATCCAGGACTCCCATCAGGGCTCTCATCTGTGTCCCTTTCTGTACCCCGCTGGCTTCTCCTTGCAGCAGATGAGCACTCCCTAAGATGTTTGCTCTGAGAGCTAACTTTCTCCCTTCTGCCTCCTTTAAGTTCTTCATTTGCCCAGGACCAGCTCTGCATGGAGGGAAGAACTGTTGGCTCTTGGGAAAACCTGGGCCTCCTGGGGCAGCTGGGGACCCAGAGAGAAGAAGACCCCCTTCACCCACGGTTTCTCCCTCTTGTGGAAACACATGTTTTTGTGTAGTGTGGAAGAGATTCACCCTCTCTTTTCATGAAATCACTTGGGAGGAAGAAATATGGCCCAGGAGAGTTGATTTTCTTTGTCCAGTAGAAAGTAGAGTCATGTTAAGGAGCGCTTTTGCATGGCCCCTGAGTCTGGGAGGATGGGCTTCAGAAGGTCAGCAGGTTGCCACATTTCTGTGGGGTGTGTGTGTGAGTGTGTGTGTGCGCGTTGGTGTGTGTGCACATGCTGTTAGGTGGCCATAGCCTGCATTATCCTCTATAAAAGCTATAGGCTTATTTCAGTGCGTCACTCACAGTGAAGGTACCATGATGGAATGACAGCTAATTTTGGGGTGCCTTTCTCAATTGTAAAAGAGGCAGCTTCTACTGCTGCATTTTTGAGATCCTTGGAAGGGGAGGTGGTAAGGGAAGAGGCTTCCAGCGGTTTCATGGCAGGCTTTTCCTGAGGGCACACCAGGATGATTGGGTGACTAAGAATGATCCTGTAGGACCTGCCCACTTAGTTCTCCTCTGCTGGGATGTAGAATCAAACATCCTTGTCTAAGTCATCTTACACGTTCCTGCGGTTTGCGCTGGAGTCCAGCCGGCTACAATCCATCACCCATGCAGCTTTGTGTCCATGTCTGCACTCACAGGGCATATGAAGTTACACAGTGGAGAAAAAAGCACCAAATCCTAAAGGCACATCTTCCCAGGCTTAAATGGAGATGGGAAATCTGGAAAATGCAGATGTTAATATGGTAAAACCGAAAGAACCAGCCAATTCAGTGAAAAACCAAATACGATATGTTCATGTTCACAGCAGCTTTATTTACAATAGTCAAAAGGTAGAAGCAACCCACCTGTTCATCAACCCATGAATAGATAAGCAAAATATGTTGTATACATACAGTGTAATATTATTCAGTTTTCACAAAGAAGGAAATTCCAACATGCTATGATTTAGATTAACCATGAGAAAACTATGCTAAATGAAATAAGCCAGTCATAAAAGGACAAATACCATATGGTTTCACTTACATGAGGCACCTAGAGTAGTCAAACTCATAGAGACAAAAATTAGAATGGTGGTTGCCAGAGGGGAGGGGAAATGAAGAGTGAAAAATGATTAAGACAGTCAATTATATGTTATTTGTACTTACCACTATTAAAAAACAAAATAAGGCAAGACAGGCCTATGGTAAAACAATTCACTGATTGACAGAACTTTGTTAACTGGAGACACAGCCACACATGGCCAGCCAGAGTGGGATCAGGGGAGGGGGTTTCAGGCCAGGAAGATCAGTTGCCCTGGGGAAGGCTAGTTGAGGAGGGAGTTGGGTCAACTTCTGACCTTTGCCTTCCTGGGAATTCTTCCCTCCATCTATGACTTGCAGAGGACGACCCATTGTGAAAGTATCTCCTCCAGGTTTTAAATACTGACACTGTCCTGGGCTGGGAGCTACTGTCTCTTCAAGGTTTCTAGGGACTGGGTGAGTTTGTCTTTCCTTTGGCACAGACGTTGATTAAACTGGTTAAAGAGATAAAGGAATACTGCCAGGGGTGATGGCTGGTCTAACAGAATGTTTCTCAAACTGGGATCCACAGATTCACTATGCAAATTTTATAATCTTATTTTAGCCTAACCTTATAATATAAATATGACTTAAAATTATGCATTTAATGCAATAATCGAAGCAACTGGGTGGCCAAGTTATCACTAGTATACAGGTACAATTTCAGCCCCACATTAATGGTTGTATTCACTCCAGTGAAGGGCAAATGACATCTTGAATCTTGGCATGAATGGAGGTGTAGCACCAAATTAAACTGAGGAAAGTGGTGGGAGAATTGAGTCATCCCTCAGCACTGGGTCACATAAGCATGCCACACTCAAAAATGCCAACATCTTAACAATACCAGCATGGTTTGTGTGCTGGAAATTAGTTTCAACAAAATAACATTATTGGTGTTATTAGTTTAATGTAGTTGATTTGAATTTTATTAACCTTTGAAGGTTTGTTTTTCATTTAATTTGTTTGTGTTGCTTTTCAAGTTATATCAGAGCTGTCAGCATGAAGCATTTATACCCGGATTTATGTTGGTATATGTATATATATAAGACAGTCTTGCTCTGTCACCCAGACTGGAGTGCGGTGGCATGACGTCAGCTCACTGCAACCTCTGCCTCCTGGATTCAAGCAATTCTCTCTCTCAGCCTCCTGACTAGCTGGGTTGCAGGTGCCTATCACCACGCCTGGCTAATTTTTTGTATTTTTAGTAGAGACAGGGTTTCACCTTCTTGGCCAGGCTGGTCTTGGACTTAGTTAGGCTGGTCCTGACCTCGTGATCCACCTGCCTTGGCCACCCAAAGTGTTGGGATTACAGGCTTGAGCCACCGTGCCTGGCATATGTTGGTATATTTTTAAATAGGGTATAATAAGGTTAATTTTCATTAACACTGAAGGTTGGGGATGCCTTTTTCTGTTTAGAAGCTCCCACAGTTCTCAATGTACAAAGCCCTAACCATCACAGTGGGAGTCAACAGGCTTTATCTATATTTGATCCGATCTGGAGGGAATCTTTAATTTTGGACTTTACAAGGCCAATAAAATGACTTATTGCAAATGACAGAACCTACATTCAGGAATTCTACCCATTGTCTTCAACAGAAATACATTAAAATCTGCAAATATGAATAATAGCTCCTGTTTCTGTTCATGGAGAAACTGGCACTCCCCGACTTCTTAGCCTCTTCTCCCAGGCTTGATGGATCCTCTTCTGTGCTTCATACTCTCCTTGTTCATTCTGGTCAGAATTAGGGTTTGCAGTTTCTTTCGTTCCAGATGCTTGTTTTGTGTACAGAAATCTCTAGACGTGACATCAGGAAATTCTCATATGTAATTTCAGACACAATTCTGATCAGTAGTTTCTATGGAGTTTGGCATCCCTGGAAAACATGCTGCAAACTACTGCCTTTCTATTTTGCTCATGACTCCCAGGCTTGCTCTGCGCATCTGCTGTATGTCTCTCTGTAACACATATACTCTGCCTTTCACGTTGCACTCTCTGTTGAGATTCAGATCCTGCCCAACCAGCACGAGGGGCCTTTGGAGCTCCCTGGGCAGGAAGTCACATCCTGAGCAGGAGCCGAGTTGGCTTTTGATTTGGGGTAGAAACTTGGGCACACAGACACTTTGTGAAACCACTGATGTTTCTACCTGTAAATATTCCTGCCAACAGGAACAATTTCTGTTAACTTTCCATGTCCTGTGTCATGGAGGCATGATACCCCTCTGCTATTTGCTCATTTGACAAATATTTACTAGATATCTTTTATATGACAGCCACAGTTCCAAGTTTTGTCAATGCCAAGATGAATAAAATACAGCATTTGTCCCTCATGAGCTTCTGGTCTTATTGAGGATGATATGTGCTTCTAAATAGGCTTAAATGCATTGTGGCAGATGTTATACTCTCTCATATGGTGCCATACTGTACAGAAAAGCCTTCTGGAGCTGAAGAGTAGGAGCCCCCTAACTACCTGAGAAGGGCAGGATAGACATCCTGAAGGGTGTGACATTTAAACTGGGTCTTGAACGTTGAATGAGAATTCTCTTGGTGGGAAATGGGGTAGGGTGGGCATTCAAGGTAGAGAGAACAGTTTGTGTAAAAGCTCAGAAGAATGGAACTTCATAGAGTTTGGATGGGAATACAAATTGTGTGAGATGGCTGGAACAGAGGTTTTGGTGCATGTATGTGCATGTCGTGGGCAGGGAGGGTGGTGGAATCTCATACTGGAGGGAAGGAGGCTTAAGATCCTGAAGAGGCTCAGACTTCAGGCGATGAAGACACAACTGCATACCACTCCTACCTTTGAGCTATGGTGCTTTGCTTCACTCTCCCCTCCCCTCCTCTTCCCTCCCTTTCTCTTCCTTCCTCTCCCCCCTCTCTCTTTCTCTTCCTTTCCCCTCCCTTCCTCTCCCTTCCCCTCCCCTCCCCTCCCTTCCCCTTCCTTTCCTCTCCCTCCACCTCCCTTTCCCTCCCCTTCACTCCCCTTCCTCCTTCCCCTCCCTTCCCATCCCCTTCCCTTCCTTCCCCCTCCCTCCACCTCCCTCCCTTCTCTCCTCTTCCGTCCCCTCCCCCTCCCTTCCCCTCCCTTTCTTTTTCCTTCCGCTTCCTTACACTTCTTCCCTTCCCTTCCTTCTCTCTTTCTTCCTCTCTCCCTCTTTTCCTTTCTTCCTTCCTTTCTTTGTTCAGCATTATAATTCACATGTCATACATTTCACCCATTTAAAATGTACAATTTAGTGCTTTTATATTCACAAAATTGTGCAACCATCATCACAATCAATTTTAGTATATTTTTTATCACTTTGAAGAAAACCCTTGTACCCTTTATCTATTATCCCTCAACCTCCTATCCTTCCAGCCCTAAACAGCCCAATTTTTTTGTCTCTGTGGATTTACCTATTCTGAACATTTCTTAGAGATGGAATTGGGACTTCCAGTTTCTGGTTAGGCATGTAAGAAGTTTGGAAGTCACCACTCCATCCTAAGGAGTAAAATGCTGAATCAACAGAAAAATTTACAACTCTTTTTGGATCCATCAGAGAACTGAGATCACAGAGCAAACTGCTGTTCTCTAAATTGTAGAGGCAGACAGGTGATACAGAGAGTCACAACTTACAGAAGCCGAAGCCCAGGAGAAGAACCCTCCATGGGGAATAGTGCTGAGGTAGGTAAACTGGAACTATCACCCTGGAATTGCTGGACAAGCCTCAGAGTGAAAACTCCAGGAGGCTGGGTCACAGGGGTTCTGCACACTGCAGTGTGTTTTAACTCCTGGGGCTCAACCAGGTTCTCATAGCGATTATCAGAGAAAAATCTTCTCACGCATTCAGCAGGAGGTGGGAAAAAGGAACCATTTTAAAATACAACAGAACATTCTGTTCTTAACAAGGTCTGCACCAGAAGAAAGTGTTTTACCAGAGCATATTGGGGTTTATCAGAGCCTAACTGACTTAGAGGATGGGAAACACCCAACTCCAGCCCACTGTAACCATCCTGTCCCGCCTAAAGAGGGGTGGGCTGGGAACACCTGTGAAGCTCACCGTTCACAGGCAGAGGCTCACTAAGTTAAGACCTAATTATAGGACTACAGATCACTTCCCCTTCCCACACCTTGCCCCCACATTATTAAAGGCCTGTTGACAGCAGTTGTTTTTACCCAGTATATCATACCCAGCTATCAAGAAAATTAAGTTAAAAAAAGTATTACCAGGCATACTAACACTCAAAAAACACAGTTTGAAGAGCCAGAGCAAGCCTCAGAACCAGACTCACACATGGCAGAGATGTTAGAATGATTAGATCAGGAATTTAAAGCAAATTTGATTAATATTTGACTCTAATGGATAAAGTAGACAGAGAGCAAGAACACATAAGGCAATGTAAAACAGGAGATGGGAATTCCAAGAAACAAAAGGAAATGCTAGAGATCAAAAACACTTCAACAGAAATAAAGAATGTATTTGACGGGCTCATTGGTAGACTAACTAAGGCTGAGGAAAGAATTGCTTGAGGATATCTCAACAGAAACCTCCAAAACTAGAAAGAAAAAAGATGCAAAACACTAGACCAGAAAATCCAAGAACTGAGGGACAACTATAAATGTATAACATATAGATGGAATCATACAACATGTGTCCCTTATTTATTTATTTATTTATTTGCGACAGAGTCTCCTTCTGTTGTCCAGGCTGGAGTGCAGTGGTGTGATCTCAGCTCACTGCTTCCTCCCCCTCCTGGGTTCAAGCAATTCTCCTGCCTCAGCCTCTTGAGTAGCTGGGAATACAAGTGCATGTCACCATTCCTGGCTAATTTTTTGTATTTTTAGTAGAGACGGAGTTTTACCGTGTTAGCCAGGATGGTCTCGATCTCCTGACCTCAGATGATCCGCCTGCCTTGGCCTCCCAAAATGCTGGGATTATAGGTGTGAGCCACCACGCCCAGCCTATGTATCCCTTTTTAAATGGCTTCTTCCGCTTAGTAAGTTGTATTTTTTTTTTTCCAGCAGCTGCAGAATCAATAGCATTCTATTTCCCCTAAAGTTGCAAAGGGATAGTAAACTCACAGGAGAGAAAAAGAAAACAGGAAAACAGTGATGGAGTATTTGGGAACTTTGAAAGTGCAAAACTAAAGAGGTGTAAAGTTCATTTTAAGATATTTTCTTCCTGGGACCATGGCTCACTCCCCAGGTGTAAATATTTCTCTTGTGAAAAGACTTCCTTTTGTTTGGGGCAAGGAATAATTTACCTGGAGTCCTGGGCCTCTAGATTATGTCTTTGTATACTGGCTGGTAGAAGGAGCCCCTCTCTTTTCCCACTGTCATGTTGATATGGCCTCCATTAAACACCGCGGAATTCAGGATCTGTGCTGCTTGCTTCTTTATGAGTCTGGCGCCTGATAGTGGGGCCACACAAAACTGCTTCCCCTCCAGAACAAACTTGATGAGCTGGTAAGTGATATAGCCATGCCCGGTACTGTTTTCATAAGTGGGTTAAATTCACATTTGCAAATTCAATAGGGCAGCTCTTGTCCCTTTCACTGTGTTGCTGTGCAGAGGAGCTGAGTTCTGAAAAGCTCTGGTTTCCTTCTCTGTGAGCCTTGCTGGCACATTTTCAAAGACCACATCGGTCAGTGTGAGTGGCCCTGGGTCCTTTCCATGCAGCTGGCTCAGAGTTTTATAGACCCTGTAACAGAATCTCATAAAAACTGGCTGCCACTTGGGGCTGAAGTCTGGTGATTCTCCCTCTTTTCTTGTATGAAGATTTGATTTTTAGATTTGTTTGGGAAATGACTTTGTTAGCCTAAATCATCTTAGGCTTCAATGTTAAAATAGAATGGAATACGCAGTAGTTGACTCATACTATTGTAGCTAGACAACTTGTCACTTAATACTTCATGACTTCAGGGACTGGTTAAATGAATAATTTTATAAGGCACATGGACGCCAGAGAGCTTCCTCCATCTTGTTCACTGCTCTAGCGATGTGCGTCATTATTACGCTCCTACCAAATGGTGTATTTTAGGAGCCTGTTATGCATAACTCTGCCTCTGCTTTCTCTTTCTGTTTCTCCCCCCGTCTCTCTCCCTTGGCCTGTATGTCTCTTTCATTCACTCAGACTTATATATACCAAAATATTGCAAATACTCTCCTAAATACTCTAATAATTAGGCAGGGTTTCACATGCGGCTTAAGGTTGTCCTTCAGTGGTTTTAAATATGTGTTGATGAGAATGGGCAATAGGGAGGGAGGTGTGGGACGGCAGGTGGAAGGGATGCTCTGTGTCCTAAGATCCCACCCTAGCGAAGTGAAGCTTCTATCTGGTTTTAAAAACCAATTTCCTGATTGTAAGAGCTGTGACCCAGCATACTCTGGGGTTGACTTCTTCTAAGAGTTGATTTGGCCATGCAAGTCTGGAACACTAACGTCAGGAGCCCCTGGGGGCAGCAGCAGCAACAGAAGGAGTATGTTTGCCATCGGGCGTCAGTGAGCAACTAACCCCTGACCAGCCTGGTGTGGTGGGAAAGCACAGGTTTTGCAGTCAGAGGAGCTGGGCTGGAGTTTGGTGTTCAGCCATTTACTAGCTATGTGGTGCTGGGCAATTTATTCAATATCTCTGATCATCAATTTACATTTTTACTGTTGTAAAAGAAATCCCTCGTGTTGGTTATTGTGAAGGTAAACTGAGCATTGAATGTGCAGGTATGGGGAATTTCAGATGCAAGCTTTGTCTCTGTCCCTTGAGGGGAAGTGTGTCATCTGATCCATTTGAGAATACCAGTAGTTTAACGAGAAAAGTTGCTTTACCTATTCATTCTTTCAATGCTGCCCATTAAGCGTGTGATACCAGGCAGGTGTTAGGATACGGCTGTGAAGAGTCAGACCCTGTCCTCCTCCTACCAGTCTTGGGGAGACGCCACCACAAATAACAGTCACAATCCAGTGTGGAGAAGCACCAACTGGGGAAAGTACGACGCGCTATGGTGGCTTTGTCAGACAATAGAGCAGGAAAGTGGTTAGGAAAAGAAGTGGCCCACAGGATAGAAACGAGCAGCTGGGTGAAGGTGAGGCAGAAGGTGCAGCATGGTGCACAGCACTGGTAAAGAGATGAGGATGCTGGACCCTCTGTAGGTAGGTGGACATGGCTTGGGTATCGAGTGTGAGGAGTGTGTTGAGATACATACAGAGATATGGAGCCATCACAAGCTGCCTGCACCCAGGAGCTTTCTTATGGCCTCCCCAATGATGTTCTGTACCTCAGATGTTGATCCCATGGATGCTGTCATCACCAAAGATAGGATGGATGCTGGGACATTCCCAGCACTTAGAGTTAGAACTTGCAGTACATGTTTCCCATAGAAACAGCATGTTAAATGGTAGTTCAATGTAGTTAGGATATTTCTATAAATAACACCATTGAGTGTACTTAATTTAAACCTGTGAAATACAGAAAAATCAAAGAGAACAGGTTCTGTTTCTGGCCAGGGGTTCTTTTTAAAATGCAGAGCACTGTCCTTCTAGATCTGGCCATCAGAGCATGAATCGGATCCTCAGGCTGGCTTTGCCTGCATTTGGATTTGAATTTGAATGTTTTGGTCTAGGAGGCTCTCTGTACAGGATTTCCATGATTCCATCACTCTCTGCTGTTTCATATCTGACTGACTTCCTCACAGTGAGGTTGCCTACTTGGCCTTGGGAGGTACTGGACTTGGAAACCCTTTCTGTAGGCAGTAGGGTTAGAGACAGCGTCATCGTTTCCAATTGATTCTCCATCAGTTTGGTATCAGTCCACTTACAAAGTCAGGCATGACAGTTGAGGCAATGTTTGGAGGTGCTCTCTGACTTTCCACCAAATGCGTTTTATCCCCCCTTTCCACTTCTTCCAATCCTCCTTTCTTTTATCATGTCCTCCAGGCACTTTTCTTTTCTAGGGCAAAATTTAAATTCAGCAAAAGCATATGGGGCATCCCTATGTGTCTGGTACTCAGGATGCCAGGGATAGCAGAGCGCAGTGTCACTTCCAAGGAGTTCATAGCGAGCATGATGGGGTGGGAGACAGATGAGTAAAAGGGCTGGTTCTAGATGGTGAGGTGGATGCCCTGATGGGGCAGAAGCTAAAGGAAAACCAAGGAGGAGTACTTGAACAATCTTGGGGATGAGGAAGAGGCCAGCAGGAAGTAGCTAGACAACTGCAAGTGCACTCCTGGCACAAAGTCAAATGGCCAGAGAGAAAGAATCAGACACTTAGCAGGGTATGCTCAGCATCCTGTAGGATTGAGCAAATGGCTGGAGGCAGAGCCAGGCAGAGAGACGAAAACCGTGAGAGCTGAGGATGGGGAGGCCAGCTCCTGCCTTTCCTATCTTCCCCCAGTGGCATGTAGAGTGGTACTTAGCATCTCCTTGCACCACTCCAAGCCAAGATGGGCAATGGCCCTGGCGCTCTAGGAAGCCTGTATTTTTCAAAAGCTTCTTTGGAGAAAAGAGCCCCAGGAGCGTAGAGGGCCTGAGCCTGCACTGGCAGGAAAATGGACTAAATTCAGGCCAGACTCAAAATAGCTCCTGGAGGTTGACCAGATGGAAATTAGATTACTGCTCTATGTGGGCATAGCACTCAGGAGGCCAGTAAAACAGTGAGAACAAGGGAGTGATTCCTTCTAGAGAACGGGGTGCAAATGTTACAAAAATATTTATGAGCCATGTTTAAAAAAATTCAAAACACAAAGATTTTTTGAGTGCTGCAGGGGAAAAATTACTTTGTTAATAGATGAATACCAAGAGGATTATTTGTCCTGCTGTTTAAAATATTAATATCTGGACACGTTAGGGACATAACAAACTGGAGCCAGCTTTTTAATGTTTCTTCCTGAGCTGGGAACAATTCAGTCATTCTCAGATTGCTGTGACCAGGCACGTGGTGTCCCATTAGGAAAATGTACCCGACTTTAGACAAGGGCTGGTCTGTTGTTCTCTTACGTTTGTCTGTCCCCTGGATTTTTGTGGAGAGCCACCTGCTTAAGATGACCCAGGGCCGAGCGCTATGTATACCTGTACCATCTATGCCACTTTGGTTTTCTTCTCTCATCGCTGTGTTATTTTGGGAACTTGGTTTAGGGAAATGATGATGCTAGCAGGGCAGATTCCCTGAGCTGCCCAGAATCCCAGAGGGCACCTCTGGGGCAGGCGGGTCTGATTTACTCATCTTCAAGCTGCAGGAAGTAGCGGCTCCAGGATAAGCGCCTCAGCTTTGGGAGAAGGAGGGGCTTGGAGAAGAGAAATTTCAATGTAGTGTAAACAAGACAGAGGATTTCATAAGCTTCTCGGAAGCACCTGGACCTGACACTTGTCATTGCTACTAAATTTGGTCTTTTCATGTTCCTTGCACAAGATATAATGTCAACCGTGACACAGATTCCGGGATGAATTTAGACAAACAACGTGGCTGCTGAGGATTTGTACCTCTTACAAGTCTAAGACACATCAAAGGCTGTAGTAAGCATGACTCAGGACAATTTCAATTAAGTTGTCAAAAGTAGGAAAAAGTCAGCAGTATAGCTGATCACTCTCTTTTGTGTTTTTCTGCACTTGTAATTTCCATAACCCTCAGTAAACTGCGGGGGGCGGGTGGTAAAACTATTTTTGTTCTCTGAGCTTTTGCATCGTGTGTAAGCTGATTCCCATGTTTGGGTAATATTGTGGAGAGCGTCAGTACCATCACTGAAGCCTCCTGGAGCCCCATCACCTCCATCCTTTTCCTGGGCAGGGGGAGTGAATCTCCCTGATTTTAAATTTCCAGAGCACTCATGCGTGTCTCGATTACAGCACTAGTTGCTTATAGCAAATTATTTGTTCACTAGCCTGACTCCCCTATTGATCTTTGAACCCCATGAGGGGTTCTCTTATTGCCTTTTGTATTCCTACTGCCATGCCTCATTGCCTTTTGTATTCTCAATGTGGGCACAGTGCCTGGGACATAGTAGGCACATATTTGATGCTGAGCAGTCATCCTGATTCTGGGGGATGATGTTTTTGGTAGTCAAAGGATGGTGGAATAGACCCTCATGGAAAGACAGCTAGGAGGTGGAGGAAGGAGGGGAGCATTTGGAGACCAGAATTCCTCTTTTATTTATTAGGTGTTTCTGTCACTATGGGTCAACCATCAGTTTGACCTTTTGTCATCAATGCAGTGAAAATACTGCTTTCCTTCTAGATTTTGGGGAGAAGATTAAATGATACAATGGATATGAAAATGCCTTTTTTACTATGCTGAGTTTTATGGAGGAGAAGCATCATCATTAGTGAAAAGAAGCATCTTCAGCCAGGGATTGGGACAGTCACACGACAATGTAGCTTCCTCACATGCTCTCTGGATGATTTTGGGCTTGTAAATGACTTTTCACCTGTTGTGGATTCTTCATCTCTAAGGAAATTGTCAGTTCTATTTTCCAGGGTGGTTGTGAGAATCAACCCAAAAGTTGGTTTAAGATTAAGGTCTGTGAACTGGAGTCAGGATATTATTAGATAAAGAGGGGATGAGTTTGCCCAGGGTCTTCCTTTTGCCTGTTTTCTCTGCTGTCCTCGTGTCTGCCCCTGCCTCCCTACCATCAATTCTGGGCATATGTACATGCATGTAACCCAGAGGGACTGGATTCTTGGAAGTCTGCTATGAGGATGGGATGGAGGAGGGCAGTGGAAGCTACCTGTGCTGAAAGCCCACCTTTTGGGGAGATGCACTCAGGTGTACAACAGACACATATATTTCTGATATATCTGTACCCAACTGGGCGCAGGTAATGCTTGCCACTCTTAAATAAGATCAGCTTTTTCTGCTAGCAAGGCAATATAAGCAGTTAGGGTTCTTACCTGTGCACTGAAAATAAAACATTTCAAAGCCTGATTAAGTAGATAACCAGGACTCTAGATTCACCAAAATTATGTTGCTACATTAGTATTTACAAGAAACATGAGCAAGCCAAGGCACACAGCTGGTGTGTCAGGGTATATTTAAGATAGGAATTTGTGGCGTGTCTTGGGATAGAGGAATACAGTTAGATTAGACTCTGTTGTGCTTTACTCATTTTATCCCAAGTTTCTTATTCCAACAGGTCTTTTAGATTGTGAACTTTCAGAAGAGAAGAGAGACATGAGGGCTTTAGGGGTGTCAAGTGGAAGCTGAGAAGGAGCAGAAAATATCCCAAGCCTGGGAGGCTGTTAATGATTGGTACCCACCAAGTGACAGCACTTTCACCCTTCTCTGTCCACACCCCAGGTTAGCAACAAGTCATGGACAGAAATGATTGTATAGAGTTCCCAGAAGGACTGAACCCCAGGGAACGGAGCTCCTGGCTCCAGCAACTATTGGATTCCTCTGCCCCTCACACGGGCTGGGAAGTACCAGACACTCAGACTTCAAGAGACCATCTCAGCTCTTTGTATGACCCTTGTAGGTCAGAAAGCCCCGGTAGGCACTGAGATAGGATCTTGAAACCATTGCTCAGAGTTGGATTTGATTAAAATAAATAAATGTGACATTTCTTGGGTGACTGAATATGAGCAAACTTACTCTCACTTTGTTGGCAGTACTTATTTTAGAAATTCACCTCCCATGGGGTTCTGTGGGGTCAGTTGATATCCAGTCCAGTTTCTAGCATCAACATCTTCAGGACTGTAGGGGCTTGCAACATTGGTAATGGAGCAAGAGGAAAAGCTGACAGCCATTTTTCAGAAGTCAGGTTGATGGGGTATAGTGGAGACTGCCACTCACCTGAGCCAAGAGCTGAGGTATTTTTCACTCCTCTTTCCACTGAGAATCTTTAAAAGCCCTGGAAGTGAAATAATGGCAAACCACTAACCAGGTATTATATTAAAAACAAAACACACAGGAGTTGATGTGTGTACCCATAGCAACTGTGGAATCTTCCCATTGTAGATGGAAAGAAACTGCACGGAGGTACAGAGATGCACAAGATCACAGAACTAGTCAGATACCGAGCCAGGAGAGAGCCGGGCAGGCTATCTTCAGAGTTCATGCCCTTAGCAATTGCTTTCTTCTGCCCATTCATCTTGACTCATCTGATGAGTCAACCAATTCTCTTCCTAGCACATTTTACTTAATCTAGATTTTGTGTCAACAAATAACTTTCAGTAACTGAGGCAATCTTGAAGTGGATTAGAGCAAATTCCTCCCGTGCTGCTCCGTAACTAAACCAAATCTGCTCTGGTCTGTGGGGCTTGTCTTTGGAAATGCTGAGATATAGGGAGTGGCAGGGTGAAATCACAACAACATTCTATTTGCTTTCTGGCAAGAATGTTGAATTCTAGCGGAGCAGATGTGGCAAACACCGAGTAGATGGTTTCAACTGAACTGTTCCATTTAAATGACATTTGACTAGGGATTTGGAGAGTATTATGACTACCTTGGGGAATTCCTGTGTGGATGTAAATAGGGCTTAGTACTTGTTTATAGATAAATACCCAAAATATCATCACAGGTGAGGGTTTAAAAGACACAGCAAGAGTAGCTTTTTTTCCCCCCCCAGGGCTTTATTTTATATATGGGTACTTCCCACATAGCACTAATTTCTGGATATGAAGATGACATTTCTTTTTTTTTTTTGAGACGGAGTTTCACTCATGTTACCCAGGCTGGAGTGCAATGATGCGATCTCGGCTCACCGCAACCTCCGCCTCCTGGGTTCAGGCAATTCTCCTGCCTCAGCCTCCCGAGTAGCTGGGATTACAGGCACGCACCACCATGCCCAGCTAATGTTTTTGTATTTTTAGTAGAGACGGGGTTTCACCATGTTGACCAGGATGGTCTCGATCTCTTGACCTCGTGATCCACCCGCCTTGGCCTCCCAAAGTGCTGGGATTACAGGCTTGAGCCACCGCGCCCGGCCTGAAGATGACATTTCTTATGGTACTTTCAACTCATAGTTATATAGCAGAGCGTTCATATAAGAATAGATATATTTGTGCTTTATGTAGGTTTTAATTTTATCCTTACTAAGAGAAACATCCAAGTAACTAGGAGTTTCACTTGTTAGAAGCCTTGAAACCAAACCACTCCATTCCTCCCCTCCTTCTCCCTGCCTGGGGAATCTAACACAGGGTTATTTGCTGCAATCAAAATAAGGCTCAGCAATGAGCAAATTGTTGAATGCAAGTCATCTGGGAGGACTCTCCCAGCCATTTTGTCCTTAGTGCCCTGATATTACTTTTCATTTCTGATCCAGCTTTCCCCTTGGAAGTGGATTTCTGACTCTCTGCTGCAAAGCCATCTGTCCATCCATCCATCTGTCCATTCATTCATCTATCCAGCCAGCCAGCGACCCATCCATCCAGCCAGCCAGCCAGGCAGCCATCCAACCATCTATCCATCCAGCCAGGCTTCCATCCATCCATCCAGCCAGCCAGCCATGTATCCATTTGCCCATTCATTCTTCTCCTCAAGTATTATCTATTCCCTGCCTTCTTCACACTAGTTCTTCTTCAATGCCCCAGACCCTCCTGCATCGGTTGTCTTTGCAGGGCCTGTGGACTTCCAGTGGTTCCTTCTCTCACCATGCAGGAGTATGCATGCAGGGCACTGTGAGGCCATCCTCAGGCTCACCTTCCAGGACCCCTCTGCTGGCCAGTCTGAGTCCACTGCTGCATTGGCTGGTTGATAGTTCCCATCCAGCACACCCCTCTGTGGTTGGGTCTAAACCCACATGCTGGAGTGGTAGGAGGGGAGGTTTGGGGGAGGGAAGGCTCCTCTTCTTTCTGTGTGGTGGGAGACCCCTACATGTCTTCTTCTGCCCTTCTATGCATGGTCAGCTGGAAAAGCTTTGGGTCTTCATACTTTGTTTTGTTTTTAAAGCTTTGGAAATCCTGATAAAATCTTTCCTCTTACCAGTCTTTCTTCTTCCTTTTCTTTCTTTCTTTTTTTTTTTTGAGATGGGGTCTTGCTATGTTGCCTGGTCTGGTCTCAAACATCTGGGCCCAGGGGTCCTCCCATGTCAGTCTTTTGAGTCAACTTACAAAGAGTATTGCCTTTAGAGAGAAGAACAGTTTGAAATTCACAGCATAACAATGGTGTCTTTCCTCCAGTTAGCACATCCCCTTCCTGGGGCTGTGAGTCTCAGCAGCACCCTCCAGTGTTGCTGGCAGATGAATAGGGGCAACAAAGGGCCTCTTGGAAGACAAAGTGAGCGAGAGTTCGAAGCACCCTTCACTGTGTGTGAGCCCACCTGCATGCGGATTTATCTTCCACAGACTGCACTGCAGTGGTGTTCTCTTTCATGGGACATGGGAAGCTGCTTCTCTGTTTATATTGCATTCAGATCCTGACATCAAAACTTGAATGGAAGCTCTTGATCTGGGAAAACCTGCCCACAGCCCTAGACCTGAGCGCATGGGAAGCTTCTGTGCTGGGCTTGGCCGTCACACTGCATCATCTCTGTCCCAATGCCCCTGGGGAATTTGGCCTTAGGTCTGTCCCGAAGCAGCAGCCCTGGGGTGTGACCATCTGTTAGGCCAGCAGACTAGGAATCCTCTGGGGAAGGGGACCCTCCCTGGATTTAGACTCTCGTCAAATGCAGGCCCTCTCTCTAATTTAGGCAGCTTGATGCTTGTTTCGTAAGGGCATAGACAACAAGGCTACCTCAAGAGCTTCAACATTTGGCCCTGGATTTGGTTACAACCATCTGTCTGACGTGCTGGCATTCCACCCAGCCACACTGAGGGAGAACTTCCTAAATGTTTTATCTTTGGCCTCAGAATTCAACCATTGCATACTGTCTTGCCTCTGTCTTTGCATATTTTATTCCCTCTTAGAACACTTCCTACTTGTACTCTTTGATTCAACAAACATTCACACTGAATTAGAGGATCCTCCACTGATGGCTTAGAACCTGTTGCAAATTCTTCTCACAGCAGTTACCCCAGGTATTGTGATTGCTTCCTGGACCAGCCTCCTTTTTGACCTTATGATTTTTTTTTTCTTTTTTTTTTTGAGACAGAGTCTTGCTTTACTGCCCAGGCTGGAGTGCAGTCATATGATCTTGGCTTGCTGCAACCTCCACCTCCAGGGTTCAAGTGATTCTCCTGCCTCAGACTCCTGAGTAGCTGGGATTACAGGCACTATGCCTGGCAAATTTTTGTATTTTTAGTAGAGATGGGGTTTTGCCACACTGGCCAGGCTGGTCTTGAATTCCTGACCTCAAGTGATTCGCTCACCTTGGCCTCCCAAAGTATGACCTTATAATTCTTGAGAGGGCAAAGACAGCCTCTTGTTCATCTTTGCATTCGGCACCTAGCATACTGTCCACGCATAGTAGCTGTTCAATCAAATGCACTAAATGAATGAATAAATGCATGATCATTTTTATGTATTTTACAAACAGAAAAAGTAAAAACCTGATGAAGGATTGGCTAAAAAGATATTTTTGGGACTGGGAAAACAAGCTAGGGCTGGTTTAGTATGATTTTCATTGTAACCTGACCTTGAGGCTCTAGGCTGAGTAAACAAAAGACGAGAGACAAAATATTGGATTTGAGAAATGTAATCGTCTCCATGTTTAAAGTTTTAAAAATCTGATGCAATTTGACTCACAGAGGGAAAAAAAATGTGTTGCTATGAGAGAGCTGTGAATTTTATCTCATCTCCGGGGCAACAGAGCGAATAATTTTATGGAGAGAAGGGGAGAAATTGAGACAAGTCTCACAAAACAAATTCATTGTTCCAACCAGAAGTCATTTAAAGAAACAAAAAAAAACATAACAAAACAAACATTCCAAATCCACAAGGGTAGGTATCAAAACCCACATAAAAGGATATGAGGCAGATTCCTAATACATAATCTTCTGTGGTGGAGGCTGAGAAGATGGTGAAACAATGGAAATTTTATGAGCGTCAAGCTTTGTCCAGGCACAGCAATGCAGGCCTTGTGATGTTGACAACAAGAAAGAAATTGCAAGTCAGAAGGATCCGTAAGTATGAGCTACCTCCCAAGGCCAAGTGGGAAACATAACCGGCCCCGTGTGGTATATGAAGGAATATGATCAGGGGATTTTCCTGAAAAATGTTGGCTGGGAGAACTGCCCGTCACCTCTTGCTGTGGTTCTCTTACCTTGAGCGTTCTCATGTCAACTCCATCAGGAGAAAGGTTCAGGTCTGTTTTTCAGTAAGGTTGATTCCCTCCTGGTTCGGGCATTCTGCAAATTAGTTCGTTGTCATGGGGACAACGTTTTGACAATTTGTTGGCACAAGGCCTTGTTAAGTGGGCAGAAGAGGACGGAGAGAAGTATTCACTTCGGCTTGCAAGCGCCTCCTGGGTGGGAATGCTGTCACTTCGTGTGTGGGTGGTAGCCATGGTGGGTTGTCACAAGGCTTCCCGAGCCTGGCCTTATCCATTCATTCCTTTATCTCTCTGTCTACTCAGATTACAGCGTGCTTTGCTTCATATGTGTGCCTCTGATGTGCGACTTCAACAGTGATGTCTGCGACTTCTGGACTCTCAGGATCCTCTTGCAGTGTCCAGGCTCCCCACACTTGGTCAGTACATTCCCACAACAGACCACAGCAGTTGTTTCTGTTTCCAGCATTTCATATTTAGAATGTGGAAGATGTGAACGTCTTTTTACTCACTGCTGATGGCATCTATCACGAAATCTCCAAGTGCCTTGAGCCCTCCGGGCAGTGCCATCTGCAGGAGTGTCCAAGTCTAGCAGTTGGATGGCCAGTTGGAACGCCAAGCTTAGCAGTTGGATGGCCAGCACCCCAAGTCATGCAGTGGGTGTAAACAGTTGCATGCTTATAGCCTGCACCAGTGTACGAGCCACTGGGGAAAATAGCCCACAGGGCATGTGCATTTTATAGCATGCATGCCATGTGAAGCCATTCTTAGGGCCTCACTATGAACAGTATATGAAATAAAGCATCGTGCAGATTTGGAGGCAACTGATCACGTTCAACACAGAGAGCAACATCTACTCAGACAGTAGTCTGGGATCGTTTAGCATCCTCAAAATCATCCTGGAGGCAAAGAGTATTGCATGTCTCAATAGCCACGGAAGGCCTTGTTCTGTTTCCAGAAGAACAACTATTGGTAATCAGAATGACACCAGTACGTCATCAGGAAAACTAGATATGTGCATATAAACACACACACACACACACACACACACACACACACACACAATCACACACACACACATATTCCAAGGTGATGAGTGTATAGTAATATTTCAGGAAGATATTCTACTGACTTGATAACATGAGAAAGGGGAAAAGATAAATTTTGTGGAAAACAAAGTTCTGTGAATTATGACTTTCTAGTACAATGTCATAAAAATTAAGAGTTCTTATGCCTGGATTTCACAGAAATACTGCTAGAGTGGGAGGGATTTTTCAGTCCTCTGTTATGGTGGTTTAAAAATAATTATCAGCCTTAGAACCCTTTGTACAATAGGATCTTACGCAGGGACCCTGCCTATATGTAAAAACCCTTCTCTCTCATGTGGGGAAGGAGCTGTATGAATAGTGGTTTCCAGGGCTGGGTGTGGGGGTGGAGGGGAGGGGAGGGAAGGGGAGGGGAAGGAAGGGGAGGGGAGGGAAGGGGAGGAGAGGGGAGGGATGGGTGGGGTGGATGGGGAGGGATAACGCCAGGAGAAATGCCTGACAAAGGTGAGGGGGGGGTGAGGGGAGGATGGAGACAGTAAACCACCATGGCATGTATGTACCTATGCAACAACCCTGCAGGATGCAGGACGTGCACATGTACCCCAGAGCCCAAATACAGTAAAAAAAAAAAGAATAGTGGTTTCAGGTTCAAGTGTTCTATTAGTTAGTACAGGCTGCCATAACTAAGTACCACAGAGTGAGTAGCTTAAACAATATAAATTTATTTCTCATAGTTCTGGTGGCCACAAGTCCAAGATCAAGGTGCCAACACAGTTTCTGGTGAGGGCCCACTTCCTGGCTCGTAGATGGCCTCCTCTCTGTGTCATCTCACGTCAGGTAGAGAGAGAGAGAGCAAGCTCTCTGGTGTTTCTTCTTATAAGGGCACAAATCTCATCATGAGAATCTCATCTAAACCAAAGGAACTTCCAAAGGCCTCATCTCCAAATACCATCCTATTGGGGACTGGGGCTTCAACATATGAATTTTGGGGGGACATAATTCAGTGCACAGCAGGTGTGGAAGCTGAGATCTAGGGAAATCCTGTGGCTCATCTAGGCAGAGGCGGACTTGCTCCTAGGTCTGATAACATCTATTCCGGGGCTCCTTGCCTTCTACTGCACAGCTTTGACCTTTAGAACCACCCTGGTCCCGCCTCCTTCATCTCTCTATGTGAGAGTAGGATGGGTTTAAGAAAGTATTGGAGAAGGAGGCTCCCTTTCCCAAAACTTCTCAGGAGCAATATTAATAATTATATTAGACATGGCTCTCATTTATAGAGCCCTGACTCAAGTCAGCACTGTTCTAAGTTCACATATAGTATTTCATTTGCCCCTCACAACGGTTCTAGGGAAAGGTATTCTCTCTTTTCTACTTTACAGAGAGAGTACAGAGGCATCATGGAAGGTCACACAGCCATAAGTGGCACAGCTAGAGACTCACTCAGGCTGTCTGGTTCCTGAGTTTATGTTCTTAATTAGGACCACAATTAAGAACAGTGACTGCTGGTCTATCCTTCATGGGGTGATAACTTCCCCTTCCTCTTCTTGGTGGACATTTATTCAACAGTCACCAAGGAAGTTCAGCACGCTGAGTGTCCTACGGCCTAGATATGCAGTCCTCTGCTGTTGAGGTTTATGCCTGGACTTTGATTGACACCAGTCCCTCCGAGGGCTCTTTCCATAGCTGTTGCTTCTGGTTGGATGGCGTGCTCACTGCGCTCAGCACCCCAGGAAGGGATTGAGAGTTGTGGATAGCGGAGATGTGTAGGGAGAGTAGGGAATATCTTTTCCTGCCAATATACAAGCAGTATGTCAGATTAGGGAATTCTACTGGCAAGAGTTGAGGCTTTGCTTGACACTGAGTTAAAAGTTGCTTCACCTTTCCAAACATCAGCTTCCTCGCTTACAAAATGTAACCACTGTATTGCAAGTTGTTGTCTCCGTTAATTGAAGATGCTTGCCATGTAATATAGTAGGGACTCAACCACGTTAGCTTCTCCCCCCAGATGCTGGGGACTGTGTGCTTTCATGGAAAGAAATGTTCTGCTAGACTTAATTGACATCATCTTTCTTTGTTGGGTCTTTTCTTTGCTTCTGACCGTGAATCTTTTAAACTTCAGATGTTTTTATGCTTCTGGGTAACGAGCAAAAGTCAGGCCAAAGAGGAAGCAAAACTAGGATTTATGGGGGGCATGGAATAGGGAGGCTAGAGATTAGCAGAAAAGAACTGCAATGATTTTTAAAGAAAAAAAGAATAATATCCTGGAAAGAAATAACTGCATTTTAGTTTATCTCGTATCAAGTCTTAGAGTGCTTTTAAAATTATTATTTTATGTCATGTTCTCAAGTGCAGGCTCAATGAAGAATCAGTCTCCCAGAAAGATTCAAACAGTTGAAATGGAGGAATTAGAAGATGAAGACCTTTAAAAAATCACCCACCAGCACAGGAATGAGGAGAGAAAAGCATCTTCATAGGCTCAGAATCCTACTTGATCCCAGATTCTCCCCCAGGTCAATATTCATTTAACAGACTTGTCCCAGGGAACAGAGCTGGTTAACAGGTAATGTGCCCTTGAAGAGTGAAAAAATTATCTTACTCTTCTTCCTTGCAGATTTTCATTTTCTCACTGACTCTATAGTAGCAAGGAGCAGCTGATGCGTTATGTGGTGTTTTTCCTATGGGAACATGCAGTTTGGTAGCAAAGAAACAGAGTAAAAAAAAAAAAAAAGTCACCCAAGTGGAATTGATGAGGGTGAAGGGATTCTGATTGGCCAACATAGAAAATTAGAAGTTGTTCATGGAGATGAAGCACACAGATTCAATTTAATATTGATTTCAGCTTCAGGAGGAAGAAATTGCCCTTGCTGCTGAGCGTGGTGTCATGAAGAAATCTGTTTTTTTCATTTGGAATAGGACTCTCTTCCCTCCCGACCCCGTAGCCTCCCCACATGCATGTCTCTTATCCTGGTGGCATTTTGAGAGACTGTTTATTCACCCCAAGGGCAATGGAAATCAGCCTATACAGTGCATTCCATCCAAGTCACCCGGGAAGAGTAACCAGGAAATCCCACACAGAACAATTCCCTGAATAAGATGTTTTGCTACCTTATAGCCTAGGGTTGTTAGGATTTTCTCTAACGAGCCTAGAGCCTGTTCTTACAAAGGATTTTTAGTAACAATCACTCTGGTTTTGCCTCCTTGACACAAGAGGGTTTAAAAATAACCAGTGTTAAGATCAAACACCGGGTTCGTTCTCACTCTGGTACCCATTTCTGGTGCATGTTTTCCTTTCAAGCCATGAAGAAAATGACATTATTCAGGGCCCTGGCTGCTGTGTGTGACATCTTCCTGTATCTCTGAGCACAAACACTCACCCATTCATCCCCTGGCTGCCTGACCACCTGAAAACAACGTGACTGATACGCAGATAGTGCCAGGCAAGGAACAGGTGGGTGAGCTGAGCTTGGGGTCCTGCCAGCCCTCCCATCAAGGAAAAAGAAAGCTCGCAAATAAACACCGTATGATTTAATTGAATCTGAGCGAGGAGATAGGGTTTTTACAGAAACTAATTATGGCAGGCAGCTTGGCATATTAACGCAGTAAATCTCGCTGATGTCAAGCCCTGGAACTGCTGCTACGAGGTTTTATTTTCTCTCTTGCTCTCTCCCTCTTCCTTTGCTCCTCAGTCTATTTCATTCAGTCTTTCTCTATTTTCTTTCATCTCTCCCTCTTCTTCCTGGCATGCTTAGACTTCAAACGGGGGGACAGTACCCATAGCCTTCTGATTTCCCTGTATCAGGTCGATAAACATATGTAGTTCTGTTTGTGTAAATGTGTGTGCATGTGGGTGTGTTGTGTCCTCTCTGTCTGTAATGGGTATGACAATTCAAGATAGAAATGGTATAATGAGTCATCTATAGCAGGCAGGGGTGGGGGGAAGTAGTGGGTACAAAAATGATTCAGACAAACTCTCGGCCTTCAAATAGCTTATCATTGATGGCATGCGGGGGGCAGTGGTTATGGAAAGGGGAAGAAGAAAGTTATGTAAACAACTGTCTTGGGAACAACAGGCAGAATGAGGTACAGTCGTCATGAGACTGCAGAGAGAGGGGTTTTAATGTTGACTCGGAGATCTAGATCTAGCTTCATTAAGCTCCTTTCCCTCACGGCCGCTTTCTGTTTCACTTAGGAACAGAACACTTGACTACAGACTATGAGTAAAGAAACCTGTAAGTGCACTTTTTATTTCCTTAAGGAGTCCGGATGTAAGTGGCCCCAGAGTTTGTTGACTGACTTGGTTATGTTTCCAGGCTTTCCCAGCCTCTCCATCGCCGTGCTCCATGCTGCTGGCTTTTGTCCTCATGCTTCTTGGTCTTAGGGTGCCTATTGAACTTTCCGTCCATGCACGAGCATAAGGGCAAATCTTCTCTTTGTTAGCCTCTAGATTTTTATTTTTTAAGAAACAGAAGATTTTTCTAACACCCTGAATACATTTTTTCTTATATTTCTCTCTTAATCCATTTGGGCTGCTATAAGAAAATACCGTAGAATGGGTAATTTATAAACAACAGAAAGGTGCTGCTGAGAAGGGAGGCTGGGAAGTCTAGGAACCAGCAGATTTGGTGTGTTGTGAGGGTACCTTTCCAGGTTCACAGATGATGCCTTCTTCCTGTGCCCTTACATGGTGAAGGGGCAAGTGCCTCTCTGGGGCCTATTTTGTAAGGGCACTAATCCCATTCATGAGGGTTCCACCCTTATGACCTAATCACCTCCTAAAGGCCTCACTTTCTAATGCCATCACCTTGGTGATAAGGTTTTAACATATGAATTTTGGGTTGGACAAAAACATTCAGTTCATAGTAGTAAGTATCTAGCAAAGGGGATTGAGAGTGAGCCATGATTCCTTTCCTAGGAATGGTTGCATTGTCACCCTATTAAAATTAAGATTCTTTTGTATATATCATGTTTTGTCCTATACATACGTGTATACCTAGAATACAGTTTAGCTTATAAATTTTCACAGGAAGAGATTAACAACAACTAATAATAAAATAGAACAGTTATAAAAATATGCCAGCCTCACTCTTCTTGTGCTTTGGGGCCATTATTAAGTAAAATAAAAGTTACTTGAATACAAGCACAGTGATGCTGTGACATTGGATCTGATAACTGAGTGACTAATGGGTGGGTAGCATATATAGTGTGGATACACCCTGAACAAAAGAGTGATTCATGTTCCTGGGGGGAGGAAGCAGGGTGGTGTGAGATTTCATCACCACACTCAGAGTGGCACGCGATTTAAAACTTATGATTATTTATTTCTGGAATTTTTCATTTAATATATTTGGACCACAGTTGACCATGGGTAACTAAAATGCAGGAATAAAAGGAGACACCCATGCTCATAGAAGCATTATTCACAATAGCCAAAAAGTGGAAGCAACCCAGGTGCCCATTGAGGGAGGAGCAGATAAGCAATGGTCTATACATACAATGGAACATTATTAAACCTTATAAAGGGAGGGAATTCTGACACATGCTGCAACATGAATAAACTTTGAGAACATTATACTAAGTAAAATAAGTCTGTTACAAAAAGTAAAATACTGTGTGATTCTACTTATATGAGGTACTTGGTCAAACTCATAGAGACAGAAAGTAAAATGGTGCATTCCAGGGGCTGGAGATACAGGGGAAAATGAGGAGTTATTGTTTAATGAGCACAGAGTTTCAGTTTTGTGAGACTTAAAGGGTTCTAGAGATGGATGGTGGGACAAATAAATGAACAAAAGTAAAAATAAAATTGAGATTCTGTGAGAAAGCGGGAAGGAGACTGGGAATGTCAGTTGAGTTGGCCAACCAATGGCGTCTGTCACACTTCCACGAGTGTGTTTGAGAAAGTGGATATTTGTCTCACATCAGCTGCTGGGCTACGTTCTCCACCCCTAACCCCAGCAGACGCTCCTCTCATCAGTGCCCTTCACAGCCACTGGCTTTGCAGTGGGCCGCCACCAGAATCCTTCAGCTGCAGTTCTCCTGACACGGTGTTGCCTCTTCCACACAAGACTCCACATAAGTTTCAGATCAGACAGACCTGGGTTCCAATCTTGTCTCAGACGTATCACTCATTAGCACTGTGGCCTTGAGCAAGCTACTTACCTGCTCAGGCAGTAAAAACACACATAATAATTTGTATCTCATTGAGTTACTGTGAGGATTAAATAATGAATGTAAACTGCTTAGCACTGTGCCTGACCCAGAGGGGTACTCGATGAATGGCAGTTTTCTCTTTTTTCTCTGAGAGTAGGTAATATTTATTGAGTGCTTACTATATTCCTGACACAACACTAGCTGTTTCATACAAATTAACTCATTTAATCTTCACAATAACTCAGTAAGGCCCTTCACAGCTGAAGGAATGAGAAGTAAATTTGTCCAAGATTCCGGAGTGTCAGAGGCAGAATTAAGATAGAATCCAGGTTGGTGGTTCAAAGCCTGACACTTAACCACAGTGCGATACTTCCTCCCACACATGATGTTTCCCTCCTGGAAATGGGCATGTGCCCAGCTAGGACAAAGCTTCCCATTCCGCAGCAGACAGCGGGGAGCCTGAATAACCACAAGTTGTGTGGACGTGGAGAAGGGTGAGCTCCTCAAGGAAGTGAGGGCTGTGTCCTGTCTGAGAAGGGAACCTAGTAGGAGAACAAGGTTCCAGAAGGGAATGAGGGGCAGCAGTGCTCAGCACCCCATTCAGTCTCTACCCCATGGCGGGACTTCCTTCTGTGGGGTTAGTTAGCACCACTGCAGGGCTAACCACCCACCGTGAGGTTGGCCACTCTCATGGTGCCTTAGATCATTAGGCTCCTTAGGCAAGGAGGCTGCTGGGTTCAGAGAATCAGGAATCAGAAGCCTCAGCTCCCAACAAAGATCCTGAGAAGTAGATCATTTTCGAGTGTAAAGCACTGATATATCAAAATCATCAGTGTTAGACTCCAGCAGCATGACATCATTTGATATTCTCTCTGGAGTACAGCTTTTCTGATGGATATGAGACAAAATGGTATTTCATGGAGCCAGGCCACTCTTCCTTTTGCTTCTGAAAAGCCTACGCAGGGCATATTCACTGATTCCAACCAAAGGACACAGGTGGCAGTTTCAAAACTGCAGGTGCCCCATGGAGCACAGAAGCTGAAGCACCTTTTGGTCTGACATCCCAGAAAGCCAGTGAGAGGAAATAACAGGATGAAAAATGATTTCCTTGCTCTGCTGGCTATCTTAACTTTTAGTAATTTCAGTTTGACTTTTGGATGATGCTGTTTCTTTCGTAAAGAAACTATGCATCCAAACACCCGTGCCTGCATTAATATACATGCTGTGAAAAGAAACAAATGAATCACAAACCAGCCTGGAAAGGTCTTGTATGAGCACTGAACATTCTTTATATTTTTAAATTCTTTAATGGGATTACGCCAGAACCCACGAGGTAGGATGGGGGATGGTCGGACGGTGCAAGTATTTCACAACTGTGCTAGGAAGAGGTAAATGCCTTGGCACAGCCCCTCACCCTTTTGTTGTTCTGTTGCCCCTGGATTTTGTCAATAACATAAAATTGGATACTACAAGAGGACTTTCTCCCCCATTGAGTTAAAGATGAGCACTGATAAAAAAAGACCAAAAAGTTTAGATAGCTCAGTGGCCATAGGCCTGCCTTGAAATGTAGGCTCTGCACTACGTATATGAATGGCATGTGGAATTTTTATATGCCAGGCATTGAATCAATTGCTTAGCTAGGCCTATGTGAGCATTGCTGAACTCTAGATAATGGCAAGTTTGCCATTTTAAAAGTGATTTATCTTGCATGACTTCAAAATAACCTTGAATGAAACTAGGAAAATGAAGATTTATTGTTATCTCAATTTTACAGGAAAAACCTGGGCTGAGAGCAACTAAATGGCTTGTGGTGGGGGTAGGATTCTGCCACCTGTCCCTGGAATGCAAATCCTACCAGGCCACAGTGCATTTCTACTAATGATTGGAAACTCTCCTTAAGCCTCCCAAAGATGTAGGGGCTCCTGCATTCTCAATGTAGCAGGAAGGTGTTGTCCAGTAGGAACCAGGATGGAGATATGAATGGTTTGGGTCACAAACTTGCTGCCTCCATAGGATCCGGGTTGCCCTTAGATTCACTGGGCTTTGGGAATATGGTAGCTTATCAGGAGCATTAGAGTAGGTTCTTTTTCTAGAATCATAGCTGTAGAATTTGAAAACTAAAAGAAACTTCAGAAGTTTCTCAGGCTAGCTATCACAAAGGCAAGAAATGAGACTCAGAGTTTAATTGATGACCCAAGGCCACATAGCTAGTATAGAGCGAGTACCTGGTCAGATAAATCTTAAGGTGCCTGGTCCAGGGCACTTCTCTCTGCCTCGCGTATTGGTTTCTTTCTGCTGGCTGTCATCTGTGGGCCAATGAAATGATTAAAAGGAGGCCATAGAACATGGTGGTTTGGAGTGTGGCCTTTGGAGTAGGCAAGACCCAAATTTGCATTCTGTCTCAGTTGTACAATGGCTGTGCACCAAGTGGCAAGTTCAAGGCAAGAAGAAGCAGGAGTGGCAGAGTCAGGTTGGCCAACACTGTCCTTTTTCCTCAAGAAGGGAAAATTCATTCTGGAAGCTGCACACAGGAGTCTTCTGCTTACATTCCAGAATGGGGTACACTTCCCTTGCATTGTGCCGAACCCCTGTTAACCTCTATAGAGAAGACACCAGTTTAAAGGAGGCCGAAGAAGAGACCTAGAGCCAGCAAATGAGACATGGTTTTTGATTAGGGGCTTACACACAGGGTAGGGAATCCAGTGGCAGCAGGCTGGAGGGGAGAACCATTGTCTGTACTGAAAGAGCTCCGTGGCAGTGAGCTGGACAGCTTAGCAGCACAGCCCAGTGGTGGCAGTCTGGACAGAACTGCAACCACTTGCAAACAGCATACGGTTCACACCGTATTTTCAGTTAACACCCTCCCACCGATGACCTCCACCTGGTAACCTTCAATTAACCCAAAACGCAGGACCTCAATCACCTGTATGGCCCATGTTCCATGGGATAGGCCAGCGGTTTATCATAGACAAGGAATGAATCTCTGGCCTGGGCACTCCCAGATTCTCTAGCACAAAACACACATTCAAGTGCATCTGCCATACAGATTCATTCCAAGAATGTGCTTAAATTATTGCAGTTAGGTGCCTACACCTTATTTAGCTGCAAGGGAAAATGCACCATTAAGCTCAGGCCTCTGCAGTAGGCAGCAACAGAGTAGAAGGAGTCGGGACTTGGCTTATAGGGGTCAGTCAAGTGTCTGCCTCAGTTCATGCCCTGAATTTCAGGAAGCAGGTGGATGGGCCGTAGTCCATAACTTAGCCCTACTTGTTGGAAAAGGTAATCCAGAGAGGCAGGATGGGATTCTTCCTTCCACCTGACCATTCTGTCTTCATTTCCCAGGACCACCTGTGGAAACAGCAATAGTCTTTCTCTAGGAGCAAGTTATTGGGGCTTTGGGGAAGAGAAAATGAGGTCATGGTTATTAAAAGTACTTGAATGAAATATAAAAACCTTTCTGAAATACAAAATTTTGTACTATCACCCAAATATCATCCGGGGGGGTTCCTACTCTTTAAGAATCAGTTAAAATGAGCTCAAGTCTTGGTGCTCTTAAGGTTGTCTCCAGAATGTCTTCATAGAAGAAGGAGGTTTGTGTTCTCATAGTCACCCCCAGCGTGCAGTTCCGTTTGGGCTGCCTGTGAGTTCTGTAACTGTTTTTCCCCAGTTGGCCCAGACATGGATCTCAGGGTTGTTTTTTAATTTCCACCAACCTCTCCCCAGGCTCTAGGTATGTGCATGTTACTAAGAAATGAGTCCAGCCCTGGGCCAGCTGACATCAAAGCCAAGGAAAATTCAATGGAGGAAAGCAAACTGGATGCACCATTGTTCTTACAATAGCATAGTTAGAATTAGATCTTTAAATTGCATTTTCCCCTTCTGGGCAGGCTGTGTCTATTTTACAAAGACTCTGTCATTGTGCAATGCTGGGTTCTCAGAGCAGAGTGGGTGTTTAATAAATTAAATAAGAACAAGGAGGACAATCTTCAATCAGGAAGCAACCACTCAAATATTTGAGACCTTTTGAGAAAGTTTGGGGAATAAGTTTGGCATTTTCTTCTTGAATCTTCCCTTTCTCACGTGAAAATGTTCCTTATTGTTATATTGGTGAAGGGAATAGTTTTCTGTGTGGAGCTCCAGTCACCTCCCATGGGTCAGTGGGATTTTGCTCTATGTGTACATATATACATAAGTATTTAAATATTTGCCTCGAATTTGTTATCTCTTCCTACCACCCTAGCCATTTACCAAGATTCATTGCAGGCTGTTTGTGCTGCATTCCTGAGATTGCTTTCGAGAAAGCAGCTCCAGGATCTTAGGCCACAAATAAAGACATTGAATTTTTTTTTTGTTTTCCAATGAGGAATTTCTCTGGGTCTGGAACGTGCCCATATCCTTGCTGTGGCTCTGTTTCCTTCAGTGAAGAGTGGAATTGTCAATATTCTGGTGGCTTAATGCCCTGAAGACTCTCTGAGGAGCAATTTTCAGGCAGTTTGTGTAGGAAACGGCCTGGCAATGGCCTCAGGAAGCCTGGCTGTGATTTCCAAAGGTGCTGTGATCAGATCGAACACGGAAATAATTTCACTGATGATGGAATAGAGAAAATATCTTTCTAGGACCAGAATGGGAAAGGAACTTGTGTCAGACCACTCTAGTTGATGGGTCAGATTACTTAATAGGTCTATCAGCTCATTCACTGAAGGCCCTGATAGATATCAGCTGTATTTCTTTGGCAGGGCAAAGGATGAAGGAGGACGGCTGGGAGGAACTTAAGCACTTTCACCTGTGTTAATGTTTCCTCCTTCTGTGCTGAAACGTAAGATCCCTCCTTGGAGGAATCAGAAGTGGAAGCAATAGTTAGGTTTCATAGATCATCACCCTGCAGGTGGGAGCTCAGGGCAACAGGGAAAAATCAAGTGGGGCCATGAGGAGATGAGAAGAAATTTATTCAAGATGTTTATGACCATGTGTGAAACTGATTTCCAGAAAGTTGCTGTGCATGACCTTATTGAAGGGTATGTTAAACAGCTGCTTTATTCAAACAATGCCCCCAAATAATTTCCATCAGTGGGTGATGAGAAACTGAGTTTTGCATGACATTCTTCCTCTAAATGGAAGAACCTACCCCAAACCCATTTTTTAGATGAAGAAAATGAAGTTTAAGAGAACAGTTGTGTTGGGCACGGTGACTCACACCTGTAATCCCAGCACTTTGGGAGGCCAAGGTAGAGGATCACTTGAGGACAGGAGCTTAAGGCCACCCTGGGCAACATGGTGAGAATCCATCTCTGTACACACACACACACACACACACACACACACACACACACACACACAAATTAGCTAGACATGGTGGTATGCACCTGTAGTCCAAGCTGCTTGAGAGGCTGAGGTGGGAGGATCACTTGAACCCAGGAGTTTGAGGCTGCAGTGAGCTATGATCCCACAACTGTGCTCCAGCCTCCATGAAAGAGTGAGACTCCATCTTGAAAAAATAAAAAATATGAAAAAGAAGACATTTGTTTACACAAAAGAACAAGAGTGGAGAGAACCATTTAAATCATGTTAAGATAATTATTGTTCTCCTGCCTCAGTGACTAGGGTTGAGGGGACCCTGAGGGTGGCTGACAGAACCAGGCTGATTTTCTCACTTTGGTGTTTCACTGAGTGGCCTAGGCCAAACTGTCACTGTAGCAGAATAGATGTCCCTAACAGTACAATTTTCCCAGATGAATTTCTTCCCATTCCAACCACATTGAACTGTTTATTATACCACTCTCCAAATATGGAATTTTCTTGGCTGTTTTTGTGCCTTTGCCCATTCTCGGCAATTTATTTCCTCACTTTATCCTCTGGGTAAGCTCCTATTCAAGACCCTTGTCGGGGACACCCCTTCTAGGGAGCCTTTGTTGATGCCTTAGCCACTTCCCAATGTTTTCATTAGAGCCCCCAAGAGTTCAGCACTCTGAAAGTTGCCAATATCCGATCAGGTGTCTCCACCTCTCCCTGTCCTATGTTCAGAGCCTGAGGACAGTGACCTGGGCCTTTTCCTCTCCATAGACTTGTGCCTTAACAGTGCCTGACATCCAAAATGTTTGTTGGATTCATTATTCCATCACTCAATCCCTCCATTCCCAAAGCTGAAAAAGCACCAGTGACATAACAACTCCCAGAGAAACCTGGATCGATTCACTCTCATCATGCTTAGCCTCCTGAGGGGGTTGCAAGGAGTTCACTGAAACAAACCCAAAGCTGCTGAGTGTGCTTAAGGGGCGCTCAAGGTGGCTGGAATTTTATGTTCAGATTGTACTCTATTAACTATCAACATGTACCAGGCCCTTCCCAGCCACCATCTCATTGAACCATCACAACATCGCTGTGAAATAGGTGCTACTATCCTTCCTTTACATTTGAGGAACTGAGGGAAAGTGAAATAATGAACTTGGCTCAGGTATGTCACAGAACTCCCAAATCCTACTGCTGAATATGGATCTGCTTGGGACATCGTATTTGTAATAATAAATATTTGCACACAGAGCTCCCCAAAATGGCAAAGCTAGATATGGATCTTGGTCAGCTGAAGGCTACAGGTGGTGATGTTGACTATTCAGTTATATTGCCCTTTAATGCATCCACCATGGCACGCCATAAGTGGTGTGAAGATGGCAGGAGGAGAAGGCTGGGCAGTGGTGGCTCTGCCGGGACTAAGCCTTGTTTTCATCTCCAGGCTTAGAATAAGAATCCTAAATGGGGTCAGGCTTGGAGGCTTCGACTGGGGTTGAGTGTTCAGGCAATCTATTTGGAAAGACATCCAAGGACCTCCCAGAACAAGGGTATCTGCAATGTCTACAAGCAGCAGTGTCATTGTTGAAGACAGGTTTGATGAGCTACACACACACACACACACACACACACACACTCTCTCTCTCTCTCTCTCTCTCTCTCTCTCTTTCTCTCTCTCTCATACTCTTCCCCAAACAACTGCTTGTTGGAGACCAGGTAAGTATCAAGGGGAAAGGTCGTATGTGGAGCTTGACAAGAGGCAGCACAGCTGACTCCAAAACAACTCCAGTAGGAGCAAGCCCCGTGGGGGCCAAATGCTGGGCTCCTGCCCTGTGTTTACTAAGAGTTCTGAGCCAGAGTTTGGGGTGGGAGGGGAGGCTTCTATCTGTTCTTTGCCACCCCTAGGCAATGGTCAGAGCCTGGGATTTGTCTGGGCTTTGCAACCCCGGGGGTTTTGCTGCTTGCTCCAGACCAAAGAGCTGCCAGGAGGCCCCAGAAAATTCTTGAGAACAAAGAAGCAATAAACACATGCTGAAACCTTTTACCAGCTGGCTCCGTCCCAAACCAAAATGAGAAATGAATTGTTGGAGTGAGAGAGAGAGAGTCTTAAAGTCGACCGGAGAGAAAAACCCTGTTTTAGATGGGAATGTTCAGTTGGGACCATGCAAAGTTGTGGTCAAATTAATACAGCAAATCTAATTTCTACAAATGGATCCCCACAAAATTTTTAAATTGACCTAATAAGCTATTAAATCTTAGCGCTTGACATTTCCATAAATACTAACATTACTGGGGGGAAAGGCAAAGTGTTTGTTCAACTTGAGAATGGTTTTTGTTGTTGTTTTATTTACATTTATCTATTGAAACAAGGTCTTGCTCTGTCACCCAGGCTGGAGTGCAGTGGCATGATCACAGCTCACTGCAGCCTCAACCTCCTGGGCTGAAGCGATCCTTCCATCTCAGCCTCCTGACTAGCTGGGACTACAGGATTGCATTACCACGTTCACCTGATTTAAAAATAATTTCTTTTTGTAGAGAAGGGATCTCACTATGTTACCCAGGCTGGTCTTGAACTGCTGGTCGCAAGCAATTCTTCCACCTCGGCCTCTCAAAGTTTTGGGATTACAAGTGTGAGCCACTGTGGCCAGCTGAGAATGTGCTTTTTGAATAGGGAAGACCATCATCATATCATCATCGTCCTTTACTAAGTATCATTTATTAACAAGGCAATCTACTGGAAGCTTGCAGTTAGTATCCATAATTTTTATAACAACATTGCTGGGTTGCTATCCTTGCCCACATTTTACAGAAGAAAGTCGTGTTAAGAGGACGTAAGTAACTTGTTGAAAATCACACAACTGGAATTTGACTTCGTCTTTCAGACTCCAAAATCCATGCTATTTCTGCAGCTCTTCTCTGTGTGCAAATATTTATTATTACAAATGCAATGTCCCAAGCCAGATCAACATTCAGTAGTAGAATATGGGAATGACTGTTTTCTCAAGGTATTGGCTTTTAATAGAGAAGTTCAGGTGGGTGTGCGGTTACCTAAACAGTGAATCCAGGAGCCAGAGACCAGATTCCATTGCTGGTTCTTGATGACTTTTTCTGTTGTCTTTGGTAAAACAAATATGAGGCTATGTGCCCTTACCCCCTATCTTATAAGACTTGGTGAATTCGTGTCTGAAGTTTTTTCCAATACCTTAGAAATAGTTATTCACACATTTTGCTAATTGTTGTCTTGATTATTTGCTTAGTTTTGGATTCAAATCAGACCATTTATACTTTGTGTTTAATAGAGCTGAAGCTTTTGGAGGGGTCTAGGTGAGAGGCTTTATCTGTGAGCTTTAGGGATGGTATGATTCACAGCCTGAGGAGGTTAGCCGGCTCACCACCTGGAAACCTCATTGAGGCCTTCTTCTTCCATGAAGGGGCTTGACACTAGAGAATCCGCAGGGTGTCTAGGTGGTTGCTTGTTCCTGTCTTGTAGGAAGGGGATCAACCAGGAAGAGTGTCCAAATATAATGTGGCTCTTTTGGTATCACAGATGAGTCTGAACGCTTGATATAAAACAATGAGAATAAAACCAAGCACCGTATACACATCTGGCCTTTTAAGAAAATAAGTCGGCCAGGCACAGTGGCTCACGTCTGTAATTCCAGCACTTTGGGAGGCCAAGGCAGGCAGATCATGAGTTCAAGAGATCGAGACCATCCTGGCTAACATGGTGAAACCCCGTCTCTACTAAAAATACAAAAATTAGCTGGGCATGGCGGTGTGCTCCTGTAGTCCTAGCTATTCAGGAGGCTGAGGCAGGGAAATCACTTGAACCCGGGAGGCAGAGGCTGCAGTGAGCCAAGATCGCGCCACTTCACTCCAGCCTGGCGACAGAATGAGACCTGTTGCTCTGTCCCCACCACACACAGAAAAATAAGTAAGTAAAAGAGAAAAGAAAATGAGTCAAACAAAGCAACAAACAACCACCAAAAATCCTTTCAGGACTTTCTCAACATGATCATTTGAGTGAAATAATTTTCAGCTATATATGTTACATTGCTGAATATCTATCTGCCAATCCTCTGTGAGGACACAGAAAAAGCACAATTTCCATGGAGCCCCAAAATAGATAATATTAACTAGCACTGCTTTAAAGACATTTACACAAACCAATAATTCTTAGAACAATTCTACTAATATAGCCTTTTCAAGATGAGGAAACTCAGCACAGAGATGGTAAATAACTTATACATGAGACAGCTTGCGTTGTTCATACTTGGTTCATGTATGATTCATTTATTGGTTCAATAAATATTTATTGGCTTCTCTGTCTGGATGCTGTTCTAGGCACTGGCTGTGCAGCAGTGAACAGACCCATGGCAGATCCCTGAACACATGGAACTTACGTTTGGGTGGGAGGCAACTCTCAGAATGCAAATGTTATATGTAGCGTGACATCAATGCCTTCTCTATCAGTCCCTTTTGCATTGCTATAAAGAAATACCCAAGATTGGGTATTTTATAAAGAAAAGAGGCTTATTTGACTCACGGCTCTGCAGGCTGTACAAGCATGGCACCCCTATCTGCTTGGCTTCTGGTGAGGTCTCAGGAAGCTTTTACTCATGGCAGAAGGTGAAGGGGGAGCAGGCATGTCACCTGGCAAAAGAGGGAGCAAGAGAGAGAGGAGGAGGTGCCAAGCTCTTAAACAGCCAACTCTCACATGAACTAATAGAGAACTCACTCATTACCAAGGGGTTGGCACCAAGCCATTCATGATGAATCTGCCCCCATGACCCAAACACCTCCCACTAGGCCCCACCTCCAACATTTGGAATTACATTTCAACATGAGATGTGGAGGGGGACACACATCTAAACTATATCACCTTCTGAAGCACGTGGCTGGCAAAGGCTTTTTTTTTTTTTCCCCCAGTGGGTGCATGTTTTAGCAAATTAATTTTGTACCACTGAGTTCCATAGTAACAGACATCGAGTTGCTATCTTATTATACCTCACGTGCATCCATGTGAGGGGGTGTTTGAGAACTGTGGGCTCTTTTTACAGATTATGAAACTATTGGCCCTTTGCTAATTAAGGCATTTTGCCTGATAAAGCAAAAAGCATTTCATTTGGGAAAAGGGAGGGTCTCCGCAAGGAAGAAAGCCTGAAACTGAGCTCTCAGTGTAGACTTCTTGGTTCAATCCTTCTGTCCACGCTGTAGGCTGCTTTGCTTTTCCTGGATTTGTGCTGATTTGGTGTGAGCTGCATTCAGTGGAGGATGAGAAATGAGGGGAGACTGGCTCTCTAAGCATCCAAACACCTCTCTCCCTTTGATATTAGCTCCCAGCACTTCTTGCTGTCACAGCAACAAAGACAATGGGCTCCTTTTCTTTTCTTTTTTTCTTTCTTTTCTTTTCCTTCCTTCCTCCTTTTCCCTTTTCTTCCTTCCTTCCTTCCTTCCTTCCTTCCTTCCTTCCTTCCTTCCTTCCTTCCTTCCTTTTTTCTTTCTCCCTTTCTTTCTTTTCTTTTTCTTTGGCAAGTCTCCCTCTTTCGCCCAGGCTGGAGTGCAGTGGCACCACCATCTCAGCTCACCAAAACCTCTGCTTCCCAGGTTCAAGCAATTCTTCTGCCTCAGCCTCCCAAGTATCTGGAATTAGAGGTGCCCGCTACCACACCTGGCTAATTTTTGTATTTTCAGTAGAGACAGGGTTTCATCATGTTGGCCAGGCTGGTCTTGAACTCCTGACCTCAAGTGATCTGCCTGCCTCGGCCTCCCAAAGTGCTGGGATTACAGACGTGAACCACTGTGCCTGGCCTATGGGCTCCTTTTCTTATGCCCAACTTTTCAAAGAACTGGCTTACTTAAGTGCTTGCCAAATGTAGAATGGATAAGTGAAAAGATCCCAAGACCAAGACTCATGATAATGAGTTTCTAGTCTGAACTCTAAGAATTAGTAACGGGAAACTTGGTCAGTGCTCAGGGTTTCTGAGCCTCCATATCCTTGTTTTTGAGATGAGAAAGTGAGATCTCAGGTCCCTTCAAACTCAGACCACTGCATATGGTCTCTGCTCCAGGAATTCTTATTTGTAATAATAATAGTTTGTAACTTACATTGTACTTCTGCCTCATAGTGAATCCTAAATGATAAACCCCAGGTAGAATCAACTATGACTTTCTATAGAGTGCCAAGGAGCTGAGAGGTGTCTTTGTCAGGAAAAAGGAAAATTGTGTTATTGTTATTGTTATGATTATCAATCATTTATTGGACACCTTGGAATACTCCAGGAACTGTGCCAAGTGCTTTACATATATTATCTCCTTTGATCTTTCAACAATACTGTGATTTAGTCCTTTAATTTTGTCATTTTATAAACAAGTAAACCAAAGCTCAGAAAGGTTAATCAACTTATCCAGGCTCATATGCTAACAAGTGGTAGAGAGGGATCAAAACTAGGTTTTTGTGGTTTCAAAAAAAATGTGTGTCAAATAGGTATTTACTCTGCGCCCAAATGGCATGTGTGTGTGTGTGTGTGTGTGTGTGTGTGTGTGTGCGCGCGCGCGCGCGCACGTGCGTGTGCATACAGGTATATGAAGGTGTTGCTGTCTTGCTGTGAGAGCACTTCTTTTTCCTTTTATCTGCCTCAATGTTGCAGTGGGAAGGTCTGTCCATCCCCTGGGGAATACCAGAATTTGGGAAATATCTACAGCTGAAACAAAGCCCTTTCCCGTCAGACCTGTTTAAGCCAAGCCAAGGTGTGGTAGTAACTGGATGCTTCACATAAACAAAAGGATAAATGAAGGGCAAGTGGGAATCCTACCTGCCTACCTGACTTTCACAGCAGTAAGAGCCTTAATAGGGACATCAGCAATCTGTATATAAGAACCTAAAATGATTCCCAGAGGGGAAACTAGAATTGTTAAACATTTTGACAATTTTTGTGATCATTAATTGCAGTTGCTGAAATGCCTTTCCATAAAGAAGATAGCTTCATTCAACTCTTCAATCTCAAGATTACAACCGTTTTCTGTACAGAGAAGGGTACACATTTAGGCATCCAGGAGGCCTTGATTTCGAACAAATTTGTCTTGATTTCGGTTAACACTAACAAAGTTGCCATTGATGGAAACCAAAGGCATTAAAACCCAGAGCACATCTGCCGGCATGAGAAAATTAATCAGATGATGACTGCTTTGAGAAAAGGGCTCTGTGCTGGGACACACTGGGCTGTCTCCTCAGTGTAGTCCCAGGACTTCATTATAAACCTCAGCCCTACCTCACAAGGCGCTTCCTCAGCATGACTCACTCGCAAAATCGCCCCTGCTGGTGGGACAGCCAGCCTCTAACAATAGATTTGCTGTGCTGTTTCATGGAAAAAAAAAATAAAACATGCCATCAACCAAAGACTTAATGCCCAACTGGTGGCTGGGACACCCTGGTGAAGAGGACCCAATAAACGGATAGTTGTGCTGTTTTTGTCCCATGCGGCCCACACCAGCCCACTGGCTGCTCACAGTATGTTCATCTAGTTTTACTGCAGAGCCCCTCTAGGCCGACCTCCTAACTGAAAACTTCATACACCTTTGACGTAAATGTTCAGCGTGCTGGTGTTTACTTCTGCTGCTGGGTGCGCAAAACAGCTGCTGATCCCTCATGTTCTCCTTACCTTGATCCCGTCTCTTCTGCAGGCCTCTCTGAATCTCATGGTCTGAGTTTGAGGGGAACCCAGGGCTTGCTTTCTTATTTTAGAGATGGGGATACAGAGGCTCAGAGACCCTGTGTGCCTTGTCAGGGTTCCAGCGCTAAGCCTAGAAACTAGCTGTCATGTCATATCCCTTGGTCTTGGGATATTTTCACTTATCCATTCAACATGTGACAAACATTTCAATAAGCCAGCTCTTTGAGGAACTGGGAACAGGGGGATGAAAGGGGCTTCTGCCCTGAGGAGCCCCTGCTTTGTTGTTACTATGGCAAGAAGCGCTAGGAGCTAACATCAAAGGAGAGAGGGCTTTGGATGCTTAGGAAGAATCTCCCCACAGCTCCTATCCTTTGAATGCAGCTCAAACCAAATCAGTACAAATCCACTAAATAAAACCACCAGAAAACAAGGACAGAGTGACAGAGGCCAAGAGCACCAACAAAAGGGCCTTCTTATCCATTCTGGAGCTAAGCTGAAGAGCGGCCCCAAGTGACCAACTGTGGGACTCATGGCTGGGCCTTGTCCCCCACCCCAGCACAGCCTCAGATGAATCACACACCAGAGAACAACGGGGTTATTTCTCATGAGTCATTTGTCAAGCTGACATCCCTGCCTAGAGTTATTTAGGGCTTTCTAAAGACACTTCTTTCCCTCCCTGCCGCAGGAAGCACCTGCACGGCTGTTGAGTTGTGGTTTTGCTCAATAGCACTTTGATATCCTTTAAGGCCTTCATCAATTACTCTTCTGTCCCTGCCGGGTTGGACTTTGGCTGAGGCAAAGACGGGGAGGATGATGGAAAGGAAGAGGATGGTGAGTTCCTCTGGGATTTGAGGCCAGCCATTGTCTGGAGGTGGGCTTTCATTGATTTCTGTGGGGGAACCTTCAGGGGAGAGCAGTCTGAATCCTCGGCCAGCTGGACTTGGAGCATAACTGCCATGTTCCCATGAGGACAGTTCTCCCTCCCGGAGCAGAGCTATGCTCCTGCCAGCTGCTTAGAGGAAAAGCAGGCCTGTCAGATGAGTGTAACTGGAGCAAACCTGGTCTTTTGATTCAGCTAAATGACTTAGACAGAGGGGACCCAGAGAGGGATCAGGGAAGAAAAATGGAAATAATGAGAACACTCAGTGAATGGACCTCTGAAAGCAGAAGAATTTCAGTTGTCGAATCTAGGGAAGGCAAAGGTGAACTAAGAACTAGCTTTGATTATAGGCAGAACAACTGTGTAGAGATTAGTGAAAATATGGTGTGGGTTGGATGCTTACTTCCATGGCTGCCTGAGGATTTTGCTCCAGTGTGCTGGCCTTTCGGGTTTATTGCATTATTCTTATTCATGAGGTGGTGGGTCTCCTTCCTTGGAGATTTGCATGAATGGAAATGACATCCTCCCAGCTGGAATGGTTTAGGGAAAGTGTTCATGACACAGGTGTCTCTTCCCTTCAGTTTGCACTGCCCAACATCCCAGTTTGTCCCTTATGTCTGAATTAATTTGGCAGCCTCTTGACTACTATACAGATGTTCTATCTCTGCCTCCTTCAGTCCACTCTGCCTATGGAGGTCCAACTTATCTTCCTTAAATTCATCTTGGATTATGGCAATGTCCTACTAAAAAATGTTGATGACTATTTATTTATTCATCCAACCAATGCTGAGCACCTATTGTCTTGAGCACCTATTATATGCCTACCGCTTACTACTGGACATACAACACAGCACAAAGTGCAGTAGGGCCTCATCAAGGCATTCACTCAGCCTTCCTGTCCTTCTCCTGGAACCTTTTAAGGTCCCACCATCTGGTTTTAACAGATCTTTCTGACCTTTTACTCACCATAAACCTTTTCTTCCAGCCTAATCCATTCACCATGATAACCCACCTGGTGTCTTTCTCGTAAACTCAACTTCTTCATAGACTATCTTATTCAGAGTCCATCTCTCCTGTGAAGCTAACACAAGTCTCCTTGCCTTTAGGAGGATTTCTGTGTCCACTTGGGTTTTAGAATTCTCTAGCACCTCTGTCCCCACAGTGTTTCTTCCTTGGCACTGGGTATGTTCTCCCTGAGTGGAGAGAACTGGCAGCTGCTGTGCCCACCCTGACTTCCTGCAGCCTCACTCATGCTGGACAAGACCTAAGAGAGCTGAGACCTGTGGACCTTCTCTCCCTGTCTGTGCTCTGCAGTGGATGGTGACGGGGGCAGCTCAGGTGTTTGCCGGGACTTCCAGAGCATTTGATGCCGTTAAGAGATGGAGAGGATACTGAATGTTGAAACTTAAAGGGGGCGAAGCTTTGGGATCATTTAATAAAACGACCTTGTTTTGCAGGTGTGGAAACTGAGAACCAGCAAAACTGATTTACGCAAAACCACAAGGGGACATAGTAGCAGAGTCAAATCTTGTCCACTGTTAAGTTTAGCCTGAAGCTCCCTCCTTATATACTTTATGTTCATCCTAAAGGTTTCTTCATACATAGTGAACTGTAACCTAATGGATGTGTGAACAGACTGTAACTTGCCCTTCTGTCAATCATCAAGTTTTGGCCAATCAAGGCCACCCAACTCTTTAAACAGTATTCAAATAAGGCAAACACTGAGTTGTAATCAATCTGGCTATTTCTGTACCTCAATTCTGTTTTCTGTACCTCACTTTCCTTTTCCTGTCCATAAATCTTTGACTCCACAGCAGTGACAGGGTCTCTCTGAACCTATTCTGGTTCTGGGGCTACCAAGTTCATGGGTTCCAGGGATTAGGATGTGAGTGACTCTGGGCAGCCATTATTCCACCTACTACAGGAGAGAGGAAAATGAGGACAAAAACTCCACACATTCTTTCTTGCTTTCTCAATGTCTCTAATCCTCTGTGAGGAGGACAAGTTAACTTGAAGATGTTATAGACCTCTGTATTCAATCTCAGGCTTTTGTTCTGAGTCATGGTCTGGTGAATTTGGTCAAGACACAAAGGAAAGGAATAAAGATGCCAAAACACACAGAAAAGAGGCTCACAAATGTTGGCTAAGAGGGTTTAAGAACTAAGGAGACTCTCTAATTTCTTTTTTATTTCTGCTGCTGCTGCTTCTTTTTTTTTTTTTTTTTAAGACTTGAGTCTTACTCTGTTGCCCAGGCTGGAGTGCTGTGGCATGATGTTGGCTAACTGCAACCTCTGCCTCCCAGGTTCAAGTGATTCTCCTGCCTCAGCCCCCCAAGTAGCTGGGATTACAGGTGCCCACCACCACACCTGGCTAATTTTTGTATTTTTAGTAGAGATGGGATTTCACCATATTGGTCAGGCTGGACTCGAACTCCTGACCTCAAGTGATCTGCCAACTTTGGCCTCCCAAAGTGCTGGGATTACAGGCATGAGACACCATGTCCAGCCGATCCTCTAGTTTCTAATGCCTTGAGAATTCCCCTCTTTAAGGGTATGGGCTTTATTTGCAAAAAGGGAGTTTATATGAGACATCTAGGTGGAATCCCCTACCTCAAGACCTGTTGGTCATTAAAATCTAATAAGAGTGGAGGGAGTGGGGGAATGTCTCAGACAATTTAAGGAAGGAATCAACCATTCTCAAGTTTGAAGAGTTTACAGACTCATGGTCTCTCAGAGTCCAAAGGACCTTAGGAGCATCCTTGGCCAGCCTCACACCTAATGCAAGACTGCCGTTAAGACCTTCACCGTTTTTTGTGAGGCTCTGGTTAGGGGTAGAAAATCATCTAGATTCCCTTAGATCCTCTCTAATTCTCTGACTCCATCACAAATTTCATCTCTAATTAATTACTGGTATTGATAGAAAAATTAGGCAAACGATTCTTTCTGATTTTTTTCTCTGCCAGAATGTTAGGATGTTGATTGTTGTAATATCTTCATGTGGAGAGTCTAAACCACATGTAGTATTTCATCCTCACTTATGAGACCGTGAGGACGGGGAGAGAGGTGTGAGGGAGGAAATATCTCCTAGCAGACTTCGTGGCCTTCACGGAGGTCTCCTCCTCAGATGTTGCTGTGGCTGTTGTAGAATCTGCCTAGCACCCCTCTCCCACGTCTTCTGGTAACAGACCCAGTTCCGTTGGCTGCACAGAGGGAACATGTCATAGTGAATGGGCCAATCTGCATAATTCCTAGGGGAACTTTTCAATCCTTGTGGGTTGGCAGATACCTATCTACTCAGGTCACAAGCTGCAGGGAGGTGCACTTTGCTGATGGCCATATCTCCACCTTATGGAGAGCCAGCAGGTGTGGGAAGATGGCATCAGACAGGAGCACAAAGTAGAGTGAGGGAGTCCTGAGGGTGTGTTTGGGTCCCTCAGTCCACCATCCTTCATTATGGTTCAGTTACAAGAATAAATACATTTCCCTTTCAGGCTTAAGCTAGTTAAGATGTATTTCTTCTATTGGCAACCCATGAGTCCTCAGCAATTTAGAATTTTTCATTCTCAGTTTTCCTACTTTCCAGAGGATTATAAGAGTGAACTAAAGATCAGAAACTCTTCTTCTCAGAGTCCAGCCTACCCATGATGGTTTGGGGAAGAACCTGCAGAAAGCAAGGGCAGGAAATTACCCAGGTAAGAAATCACAAAGGTTCTTATATACAGGATCTAGTTGGTGAATTGCAGGGTCCTGTTATCTTTGCTCCTTTTTAGATTTCCACTTGTCTAAAATAAATCATGGCCCCACACTTTCAAAGATCCAGGCCAACCTTGGGGTCCCAAAGTGAGTTTTTGTCTGTCTTGTGGACCTGGTGCTATTTGTGTGGTATAAATCAGCAAATCCACTTGTGTGGTATAAACCAGCAAATCCACTGAGTACTTGCTGGTAAGCCCAACCTTTTGACAAAAGAGGGGGAAGAAAGAAATAAAAGTAGGGGTGGGGGAAGTAAGCTAGATGAATAAGGAGAGAGATAGAGATGTGACTCCATCAACAAAATACTGATTGAGTATCTTCTATGTGTAAGACTCTGCTAGTTTCAACTTGTCATTCTAAAGCAACAAGTAGAACGCTTATTTGTGAATACAGAGACTGAGAGTTAGGTGTGTCTGGTGTAAGACAAATGCACACCCTGGTATGACCAGCAAGCAACAAAGCCAATAGACAATTACTCAGGAAGGCTTTTAAGGAAGGAACGAGAATGAATGGGCACATGTTTAACCTAGAAATTAAGTTAAAACATATGGCAAATTTTTTTGATATGCACTTAAAGCCTGGAACAGTCCAAGAGGCCCTGGGTCTCCCTGAGGGGGAGGCTGTTGGGAAGACTGCAGGCTGCCTGCGGCTGCTGCGCCCAGGTGGGCTACAGGCCTCTGCGACCACCCACCACATCTGTTTTTCAGTAATGCCATGGGGGAGGCAGCATGATCTGTCTACAGGTTTCACTTTTTTTTCCTGGCAGAGTTAGTTTTTCACGTTTGTTTTGTAAAGAAAAAACTTCGCATACCTCTTTTCTTTTTTTTTTTTCTTTTCAATAAACAGTTGAACAAAATGTATACCATTTTGTCCAAACTTTTTAAATACTCCCAGATTTGAATATAGTGTTTATGTCTGTGGCTTTTAGAAAGTCTGAACAGATCTGAAAGGTCAGAAAATACCGAAACTTTTGACTCTACCCTTCAGCTCACACACTATTGTGTGTGCATTGTTTTATTTTTAAACATGGAAAATGAGGAACTATTCTTTAGTCATATCTTGTTCACAGAGCCTTTCCCCTTCTTGCAGACTGTGCCACCACCCGAAAGCTTGAAAACACCCCAGGAAACCATCCCCTCATTGTGAAAGAACTAATCGCCACACACCACTTGGTTTTCCTTCCTGGACGTCATAGGCCATAGCCCTGTAGTTCCCACACTGTCTCTGTCATCATCCCAAGGAGAGCCTGGGCAGGACAGCCTGTCTCAGCACAGGCTGTTATGTAAGCGGCTGTGGGGAGAGCTGGCAATAAACAAACGTTTTTCCAGCTCTTGTTTTCTCTGCAGCCTTGAAAAATATTTCTCTGGGGCTGCTGCTGTGCTCCTGCAAAAGGATGGCAAATTCCCAGCTTAGAAATGTCTTGTGCTGCATTTCCAGATTCTAAAATCAAAACAAAGTGAACCAGCATGTTCAAAGGAACTGAATTATTGAGAGCCAGGACACGTAGATAGGTTTCTCTACAAGCAGCTTTGCAGCAGTGTTTCCAAAGGCTCATCCACACATCCTGGCTGCGAGTAACCATTGGGAAATTATATGGTGACTTCAGGGCCACAGAGGGAAGAATTAGAAGATGACGGGAACTCACCTGGGAATGGAGAAGTGATGTTATGGCTGCCAGTGTCAAAGTCAAACTCACTGTATAAACATAGACACTCATACATACGAGAACCATGGGACTGAATATTCTCAGAGTCCGTTTCTCTTCGGGCCACTCCATCTTGGAAACTCAAAGAAGAAACACTTTACAATAGTGGCCTCCACACACTCTGCGTCTAACTCTCAGTTCTTTCAACCACAGTTCCTCCCACCCAAATAGACAGTTCCTTGTGGGTGTCTTAGAGAAACACTTAGACAGGACAGCCTCCTCGTTCACTAGGTAAAAGATTTTCCAGAGCCAAAGCTCTTGCTTCCATGGCTGTGAGGGTTGCTGGTACCAGCTGCTTTTCTGAAGCCACTGCACCCTCCGCATTCCCCTGCAGTCGCCTCCACTGTGAGATTCCAGCCAGAGTGACCTTGTGCTCTGTTTCCCTGCAATGGCTGATGTTCTGGGGTCACTCCCTGTGCTGAAATCCAAGGTGATTTCTCCATGTCTCTGAGTAATTCAGATCATTTTACAATAAATTACCAAGTGAGTTTGTTATTGCAGTGCAGAGGAGGAGGGACGGGAAGCACTTTCAGAGTTTCTTTTAGTTTTTCTTGAGTCTACTGAGAGCCCTGAAAGAGAACTTACGGCCTGTAGCATGGAAATGTTGCTGCATATCCAAGAAGCTGCCACTCTGCTCATTGGCAAGGCTACGTCTATGGTTATGTTAACCCACCTTTCTCATCATCTTCATACCATGGAACTAAGACAGAACTATCAGAAGGAAGTACAGGTTTGTAGTTTATCCAAGGTCACTAGGCTAGTCCTTTGGTCCTGTGTAGCTAGAATTGGCTGCATAATATGTGGGTACAGTGCAAAATAAAAATGTGGAGCCTCTGTTGAAAAATTATTACGAATTTCTAAATGGCAACAGGTGAGCATCAAACCAAGCTCAGGCTCTATGCGATCACACAAGTCATGTGCTCATGAAGCCAAAGCCATTCTCAGCATAGCTTTTATTTGAAGCTTCTAGTTTTCACCGTGGAGTGGCTAAAGAGGTAAGTTCTTTGAGGGTTGTGCAAGAAAGTTTAGAAAGAGATGACAGCTGGCTGCTTCTAGCAGGACATTCTTTGTAAGTGGGTAGCTCCTATGAGTCATTATGAAAAACAGGCACCATCCTAAGTACCTTCCATACGTTAAATCATTTCTTACACATACATGCACATAAATAGTTTACATCTATGAAATCATGAATCCTCACAACAACCATTTAAAGTAGGCACTGTTATTTCCCTATGCTTTTATAGGTAAGGAAACTGAGGCACAAGAGAGTTAAAGGAAATGCTGATTTAAAGTTTGGTTCTCAACTTTCTAATAGAAACCCTCTATTTTTGAAGTGAACTTGGAGCTTACTAGACCTTGAGGGACTGAATCATGCTAAACTCACAGAAAATTGATTTATAGGAAATAAAACAAACTTATTCCTATGAAATGAGAGGCACTACCATCCCAGTAAGGGAGATATTTATTTCTATAATCCAGGATACACCTTTTGGGCATTAAGTGCCTGGGGTGACTGAAGTAAGAGTCAGAAGGTTGCTCAGTGATCACAGAATCAAAACAAAGCTAATTGCAAAATCTCAGGGGAGATGCCGACCAGACTGAGACAGAATCTGGGAAATCATTCTTGTGTTTAATACTTTTCTTCCTGGTGGATAAAGTACTCCTGTCTGCTAAATATAGGGTCTTAATTCATGCATGGTACTTCAGTTCTCCTTTGCAGGAGTCACCCCTACCACCTCATGCCAGGTCAGTTATAGCACAACTGAATAGGCTGCCCCGTTCTTGATGTTGTTGTGTTCTGGTCTGGGATGTGATGGTCTGGGATGTGATCCCAAACATCATGATCCCAGCAGTAGCTGGTTTACAAACCAACTCTGAGGGTGCCGCATCCATAGAAAACCTGTCACTTTCTTCTGGTTTCTACTTAGTGTGAACTGAATCTGGGCCACCATGTGCTCCCTAAACTTAGCGTTTAAGTAACTCTGAAGAGGAGTAGAATGTTAATGTATTAAAATGAGATCATGTCTGTTCCTTACAAATTTAGGATAAAGATGCTGGGATGGCCCTTTGAAGGTAAATTAACTCCCCAGAAGCACCTACCTATGTAGCATTAAGTAATCAAACAACAAAACTATACTTGAATGTGTAGTTTCAAGTGAAATGGAAAAAGTAAGCAAACAGTAGATGACTTTTGCATCATCAGGGAATTGGTTTTTGGCTTTGTTTTCTTTGTAACCCTCTACTTGACAGTTGTCTTTTTCCTGCCAAATTCAGAATTATTCATAAAACCGTCTTCTCTTAATGTAAAGAGAAACTGCTGGAGGTTGTTTTGAAGGGCATCTTTGGGAACTGCCTTAACAAGTAGCTCAATGAGAAGGGGGAGGAGGAGGATTGCTAACATAAAAAATGCTTACTATGTAGGTGGCAGGCATTGTGGTAGCTGGATTAAATATTTTTTTTTTTTAACAACCCTATGAGATTATTCTCATTTGACTGAGAGAAAATGGATTTTGGATCAGCAATGGTCAGAGATAATGGGATGATTCTTAAACTCTGAACTTCAAGCATTAAGAATTGGCCACTATAGAAAACTTGTCCTAGGTGGTCCCAAATGACCCATCATGGGCCAGATACTAGTGGGGGATATAGAGAGGACCAGAGGCCCCAAAGAACCAAGTGATGAATGTAGAAGAAAGAGGGCTCTGAAAGGGCCAGGGCAGAGGTGTTTCTATAGGGTTAGGCACACACAGACAAAGCTCTCCTGAGATCCCTCACTGAGAAGGAATTGGAAAAAACAACAGAATCACGTACTCCCTAGTTTGACGTGGATATTAATTGTAACTGATTATGTGAATACATTTGTGCTTAAGTTAACTGTGAGTAAATTGGTTGTATGCCATTCCTTGGTGTGGATTTTGCCTTTTCTAGTCTTTTTTGTTCCATTATAAACTGGGGTTGTTAGAACACCATTTGATCATGTGAGAGGTGGGAGTCAGCTGATCATCACATGGTCACTCAGTCTTCTCTTTCCTGGGAGGTGGTGGTTTAATCATATCCATTTGTAAAAGGGGAAATTGTGGCTCAGAGGTACTCAGTAATTTCTACAGCTAGATAATTCAAGGGTGCAGAGTTCAGATCTGGGACTCATATCTCTCTGCCTCTTGCCCTTAGAGTGTCTGGGGCAGGGAGTCTAGGCAATAAGGAACTCTCACCCACAATCACCCAACCAGGCTTGTCACTGTTTCAGTGGGCCTCCCACGTCCCTGAAGGGTCTAATATCAGCAACACAGTCTCATTTAGCTTATTGTTTTGGCTACTTATGTGCAAGAACTAAGAAAAGCAAGAATATGGCTTGCATTTCCTTACCTACCTGTTATGTTCAAATCAATTCTTTGAAAGTGGAGTCAAGATACAATAATAGCAATAACAACAATAATCATTCATAGTTAAAGCATGAAATAAAATAGTGCTTCTATAGCATCCATGCATGTCAGGTGCTCTTTTTAGTAAGTTACATTAATTTAGTTTTTCCCATATCTTCATAAAACAAAGGGTGAAGTGTATGAAGAAAAGGATGCTAGAATTTCAGTTTTATCTTGCTCCATTCAATCTTTGAACTTCTCAAAATGAATTTTAGCAAGACCTGACCTAAATAGAAATCTGTTTCTTACACTTGGCTCCAAAATGGCCCTACTCTGAAGTCTGCATTTTTGGCAAAGAGAGGTGCCAGAGGAGAAGTGAGGGTCTGAGGCCTACCCTGGACTCCTCCAGGCCCAGTATGGTGTGTTTCTCAGATCTGTGGTTCCTTCTCTCCTGTGTCTTCTTTTGCTTCCTTCCTGCCACAAAACCTCTTTTTTAGCCACCATGTAGAGCCACATGCCAAGTACTTTATACAGCAATACCCCCACCCTCCTCCAGCTCTCCTGGGTCCAGGCTCTTCAGGCCCTCATACATGTTCCCACCCTGGAAGGGTGGAGACCTCTCTGTCTCCTGGTCCCAGCAGAAGGGTGGGAGACATACGTGCAGTCAAGTGGAGAATCTGGCTCCCAGGGTCCAAAGAGACATTCAAAACCAAGCTCTGTGTGGCAATTCCCCTCATAAATCTCAGCTCTAACTGCAAATTATTTATACTATCCAGTTTCACTTCCTTCATCTCTCCCATAGGATTCAAAGGATTTTAGACTTCAGAGAAACATTGAGTCTGAATTAAATATTGGCATGAATTTGATGATCTTTAAGTCTCTCATTTCACATAGGAAGCCAAAAGTGGGGAGTGATGGGGGTAGGGGGAACCCCAAGGCAGGGATCAGAAGATATCTACAGACACAAAGACATTTATAAATCAATACAGTATTAAATGTGGAAAAGCTCACATAAAAAACACAGAGGCCAGCCCATCTCCCTGTGACACTATTGCCCTTAATCATAGTACTGGGATGGTACATCTCCAGAAGTTTGAAACAGGAAACAAATACTATTTTAAAGTTTCCAGCAAGTAAATAATGACAGCTTTGGAGAGCAGCTGCAGCCACTTTCTGCAATTAGGCCTTTGTCCCTCCCGTTGGCCTTGGCAGTGGGTCTAGGGTGCCATGCGATCCCTACAGCTTTCATCCCACCCAGTTCAAGAATCTGCTTGCAAGCGTCTCCTTGCCCAGCACTCAAATCAACTTTAAATAATAAAGGAAAACGCTGGCAGCATGTTCCTGTGTTCCGAGGCAGGCCTGGGGCAGGGATTTCCCAGAATTTGTTATGAGAGGCAACCTGCTCTCCCACCAGGTGCAGAGGAGCCTGGACCAAGGTTGAAAAGTCATGAGGCCTGCCTAGAGAATTTCAGTTGCAACACCCTCTCTATAAGAGGCTGTTTAGTCATAGCTGTTGCCTTAATGAAAAGGTCACCAATTCTAAAGTGAATGGTTATTTGCTGGCTGCTCTCATACTATTCTGATTGTGATCCTTTTACATCTTTGGTTGTTTTTTTGTCGGAAAACTATGACATACTTCATTTTATTTCCCGGGGTGGTAGCCACAGTCGCTGGTCAGTTGGGAGCTGGCTCCATTTGATGGTATGCAAACAACTCACTGGAAGCTTGAAGGGTGGGGCAGGCAGCATGGCCCTCAATGTGCAGCTCGAGTTTCCCAAGTTAAAGGCTCACTGAGTGATTGAAGACTAGGAGGGTAATTACTGTGGTCTGAGCAGGGAAGGAAGAAAGGTCGTGGACACCCGGCTTCTAGAAAGATCCATGTGCGCCATGCCGCAACTCCACTCAGCGTCTTCCAGCTTCCAACTTGCTGTCGTCTGCCCTCAGAGTGACTGACCCAGGGAGATCAGCTGGGAGCCCCCTTTAGGACCTGTCAGCATGTGACCCGAGAAGACACCTTGGTCAAGAGTCACTCAGCCTGGTCACACTTGCTGGCTTTCCTCATTATCATCATGACTAAAGGGGAAGAGGAGAGTTGTCAGATTTGACCTCTACTTCAGCATTATAATTTAGCCCCTTCATTTTCCTCTTGAGGATAAATGTTAAAAGTCCAATTTGTTGGAGAATTTTTTAGGAAGGATGAGGGAAATGGGGGTTTGGTAGATAGGAGAGTCAAATGTGCTCTGATCATTTCTTTGCTTTTTCCTATGCTTTTTCTATGTGGGACTCGTTTAATGTTTATCACAAACTTTTTTTTTTTTTTTTAATGAGTCTCCCTCTGTCACCCAGGCTGGAGTGCAGTGGTGTGAGCTCTGCTCACTGCAATCTCCACCTCCTGGGTTCAAGAAATTCTCCTGCCTCAGCCTCCTGAGCAACTGGGATTACATGCACATGCCACCATGCCCAGCTAATTTTTGTATTTTTAGTAGAGATGGGGTTTCATCATATTCGTCAGGCTGGTCTAGAACTCCTGACCTCGTGATCCACCCACCTCACCTCCCAAAGTGCTGGGATTACAGGCAGGAGCCACGGCGCCTGGACCATCTCAAGCTCTTTTTGACCAGAAGCGCATCATTTGGATCTATCTATATGCAGGAGCCAACCTAGTCTCCTGGGGCATGCAGCTGACCAACTGTGGGGACTTCGCTTAAGAAAAGTAAATGTTTATTCAGAATAAGGAAAGAAATCAAAATAAATGACAAATTTTAAAATGCTGACAAATACTAAAACATCACAAAAATCCAGAAATGCAGCATACTATTTTTATTAACTTCCTGACATACCTCTGTATGAATGACATGCTTCTATTGTTTTTGTTACACCTTTCTGGCTATGCACTCTTTGATGGCCTCCTCATAGGACAACAATGTTAAAGAAGAAACGATAAAAAGATAATTCAGTCTTCTCTGATCAGCCCATCTAACATGGCTGATCAAAACAAATTATTTTACATTTTAAATTAAATAGTTGAATACAGAAACGTGATTGACACAAGGCCAGTCTGCTATTGCTAGTGCTACTATATTTTTGTGTCCCAAAGAGACAGAGAGAATTTTCCTTTTGACTACACGTTCCTAATAATTCATATCTCTGCTTGTGATTTTGATGACTGGAGAAATTCCCACAGAGCAGTATCTGCCTCCACAATCTTGAACCTTGATCCTCCATTTCCCATATACTTTCAGGGCCAGATTCTGCACAGCAACACATTTATATCATGATATGACTTCTGTCCATATGCCTCTAAATTGTGATGCTGGTTGAGTTGACACATGAGTTACAGGAGTATTTTTAGAAGCAATTCCTACACCACCATGTCAGCAATGACTTAACTATATACAGAGGTGACTGTGAACCATGTAAAGACTGTTTATCCCTTAGGCCCAAACTAAACATATCTCCAACTCAACTTGGCCTCAGCAGAATTCCAAAAATGCTATGGTGGCGACTCCAAAGCAACCCTACGCAAGGGACTTGCCAGTGTGGTGGAGAGGACGTCACAGTGGAAGAGATAGCTTTGGCTGATTATGGTTAAAATGTTTCCCTTTTGCAAAGTTTGTAAAATTTATGTGAACATGGGCTCTGGAGCTTACACTTTGTTAACTTCAAGGTGAATTTTCCTCTGCTTCTATCCATTTGCAAGCCCAGTTTAGCTCTCAGTTAATAATTGTTAATTGAAGAAATGGAGAAATTAATCTGTAAAAGACAATGCAGATGGATGGATGGGCACATCAAAGGCAAGTCTGCTGCCAGCCATGTATGTGTGTGTCCTGACGGCATCTCCACCCCAGTGGGGCCCCAGGATGCAGCTGGTTGGCCAGCCACAGAGCCTTCCAGGGAATCTGTTTTTCAGATCATGACAGTTTCAAAAGTACAGATTATCTTGGCTGATAGTGAAGATGAGAGGGCAGCCCAAATACGACAGAGAAAAAGAGAATGAGAGGTTAGGTAGGAAGTGGAGCAGGAAGGATCAAAACAATTTTTCTTCCAAATGAGGCCATCAGTTCTCCCTCAAGCAATGGCAATTCCATGTACAGGTCCTAGGAGAGCATGTCAGAGGTCACTTGTGGGCACATAAAACACAAAAGTTTCTGAAGTGACCCAGCAATGACAGCCATCTGCTGGCTCTAGAGAGAATTCACTGCAGAATCTGAGGATTTATCTGTGTGTTTCTAGGAAGCCTCTGTGGTTAGCTCTTTTCCCGAATGAGAAAACAGGCTGGTGGTTGGGGGGCAGGGATGGAGTGTGGTCTATGTGACCGATTTGTGAACGTCAGGAGATCTGCTGCAGAGCTAGGGCAAAGCCTCGTATTCTCTATATCTTTGTTCTCTACGGCACTGACATTTTCTTGTTTATTCATTGATTCAACAACTGTGTATTGACTGTATACTGATAGCAACTATGTGCCAGGCACTCCTCTAGAGCCAGAGATACAGGCAGGGACAGGACCAGCAAAGCCCCGCACTTGTGGAGCTTCCATTAGTCAGGGAAGAAATAGTGCACTAACAAACAAATAATACACTTTGGTTCCAGAGAGTGGTAAGTGCCATGGAGATCATGACACAGGGCTGGGCTGGGAGTTTGTGAAGGCAGCATCTTCAGGAGTGTCCTCCCTTTCGAGGAGCTGCCACCTGGGGCTGGAGTAGTGAGAAGGAGGCAGCTGTGTGGGCATCTGGACAGGAGCATCCCTTTCCAAAGGAAAAAGCAACACCAAATGTGGAGGCCGGAGGCCCAGATGAGCTGGTAAGGCAGAGGGACAGAGAGCATGCCAGTGTGTCTGCCATAAAGTAAAAGAGTTTGGAAAGAGATGGGCTTCATAGACTATGGTGAGGATGATGAATTTGTACAAATTTGCCTATCTGTTTAACCAAATTAACTCTCTGCTTTCACAGTGCATCCCACGTACCCAGGAAGATATACAGAAAGCGACCATGGTGAACGTAAAGATGACCAAAAATCAGTGCCGGAAGCAGGTCTAGGGATCTATAAGCATGATAGAGGGGCTCTGCCATCTGTAGAGGAAAAAAGGGCGAAGTGAATGGGATTCACATAATCTTACTCAAGCATGTGCCAAGCCACCCAAGAGAGTGAGCTGGCACCAACTATGAAGAAATAATCTTTACAGTTATAAAGACTTCCCTGGTTCCTATGGATGAATAGATGAGTAGGAGAAGAGAGGTAGCAGTGAGGGCAATTAGAAGGTTATAGCAATAGTTCAGGCCGGAAATGGTGGTCTATGGTCATAGCTGCAGGGACAGATGTTGCAGGTAGAGCTAGAAAGGCTTGCTAAACAATTGAATGAGGGTGTAGGAAATTAGAGGGGAGACTAGACTGGCGTTGTCATTTGCTGAGATAGGAAAGATGAGAGGGATAGAATTTCGATGGGAAGATCAAAAGTTCTATTTAGCTGTGTTGTTTTTGACTCTTAATGGTGTGTGTAGTAGGACACTAGACAGAAGAATCTGGAGCCCAAGGAGTAGGTTAGGGCTGCATTTATTTCTTATCAGTTTTATTAACCCCACTGATTCTTCAGCAATGTCGTGAGCAAGAAGGCAAATATATGGTTCAAATTTTACCAGTGCCACTGTGACAAGATGACTGACTAGCTGTTCGCCAAAAGTTCTTGCTTCTCTAAAAAGAGTTTTTGCTGGAAATAGCTGCCCCCTCAGTCTAATTTCTCAACCCCTCTTGCATTTGGGCAGGAGTTTCATGTCTAGTATTGATCCAGGCCAAGACATTTACAAAGTAGCTCAATCTTATCAGTTCCCTCTCTGACCGTTTAGCTGGCTACATATAGAAGATAACATGTCCCTTGGGCAGCGTTTCTCAACCTTAGCACCATTGATATTTTGGGCCAAAATATACTTTGTCGTGGGAGCCATTCTGTGTGCTATAGGATGTTTAGCAGCATCTCTGCCCCCTAGATGCCAAGAGAATCTCCCTAAGTAGCAACAATCAAAATACCTCCAGACATTACCAAATGTTCCCCAGGAGGCAAAGTCACCCCTGGCTGGGAACCACTACCCTCAGATGGTGATGCCACAAACTGGAAGGTCCCTGAGACATTGCATGGAGGAGAGCCATTGCCTGAGGAAAACCCACATTGTATTGTCACATGAGTGATAAATAAACATTTATTGTGTTAAGTCATTGGACATCAAGGGACTCATTTGTTCCACAGCTATTTCACTCTGAGAAGTCCAGCACTATAATAATGCCATAAACAAAGACAAAAAGTCAACGAAACCTAGAAACTGGCTGGGTGCAGCGGCTCATGCCTATAATCCCAGCACTTTGGGAAGTCAAGGCAGTTGGATCACCTGAGGTCAGGAGTTCAAGACCAGTCTGGCTAACATGGTGAAACCCCATTTCTACTAAAAGTACAAAAAATTAGCTGAGCATGGTGGCGTGCGCCTGTAATCCCAGCTACTCGGGAGGCTAAGGCAGGAGAATTGCTTGAACCTGGGAGGTGGAGGTTACAGTGAGCTGAAATTGCACCACTGTACTCCAGCTTGGCAACATGAGTGAAACTCCATCTCAAAACAACAACAAAAACAACAAAACCTAGAAACTACAAACTTCTTGTCACTTTAATGCCACTAATTACCTGTGTAACTCTATAAATCACTAACTTCGTTAGCTTCTCTGAGCCTTAGCTTATTTCTCATCTGAAGATAAGATAATGTTGGTCTCAATATGTGGTTTCCATGCATTGAAGACTGCAATGCACAGAAAGAAATGGATTGTGACTGAAGATACATGTGAGTTCACAGAATAATGCTTACTTTGAGCATATAACTTTGATATCGACAGAATACTAAATCACCATTACAGTTATGGGTATAAAGAGTGCATAAGAAAATGGGAAAATGTTGATTTTACAGTGTTGAAAAGCAAGACGTCATAACTGAGTTCCTTCCCATGGCAATTACCTTGAACATCATGCATAAAAGCCCATTTTTGCTTAGAAACATATTTTTTAATAGAAAGGAAACCTAATACTACATTTTGAATCCAAAGAAAACCCAGGTTCTGATTTCTACAACACTTCTGACAGACTGTATAATCTATAAAAGTGGTGTGAGGAAAATATGTTGCTCCCATCAGGAATTCTTGGGGGAGAGAGAATGGCATTATTTGTAGCACTTTTCAAGGACCCATTCTATATAAATACAAGGTGTTAGTCTATCTGCCTTTCACAATTAAAACATATGACTCTGAACCCTGAGTCATTGGTATCATAGACATTTATCACAGCACAGAGGACAAACTCAAAGAGTAACCTATTTTCCTGTCCTCAGCTCTTTTTCTTAATGGAAAAAATTCTGCATCCAAAATCTACAGGCTACAGGATTCCTGACAGCTGCAGTGGAAGTGAAGAAATCAGTCTTCATGGAGACGCTCCCCTTTCTGGAGCCTTCACTGGAAAGTTTTATGAAAAGTAAGATATAACAGAGTTAATAAGGAGGCAGAAGCACATTTTTTGAAGACTCCAATTTTTCCTATATGTCCTCACAGTTGCATCCTTTGTAACATAGTCTAGTGGGGTTATACATTACTTTGCCAATTGGTTCCAGAAGTTGGTCAACTGCTTTAATATCCCTCTGAGGAGTTATCTTTTGTTGCTCATAGCGTAAGCACCTCCTAGGACTGCAATTTTCTGGACCTCAATTGCCTGTGAAATCTTTTTTGGAAAGACTCTATCAAGTGTCAAGAGTACCATCATCTTGCTTTTCATACCTATATATATTAGTATTTCATGCCTCAGTGAATAAAAAGAGAAATTATGGAAAGTGGAAGAGGGAGGTTTGAAACATATCCAATGCAAGGAATAGGGTTGCATATCAGTGCAAAGGAGATATAATGAGGTGTTTCTTATTCCAGAAAGATGGTAGAATGGGACATCATCACTATCATCCATCCCCAAACTCTCTAGCCTTGAATTTCCTAGGCACTCTTGATGATAATGATGATGATATAAGAACACTGATGCTTAAAGAGGGTTAATAACCTGCCCATATACCAAAGCCAACAAGCAACACTGCAAGGATATGAACTTGAGTCTGTTAGAATCCAAGTTTGTGTACTTAGTCATTATTGTATGCTGCCTTCTTGCTTAAGATGTCCACAGCGGAAGTGGCTATGAAATTCTAGGACAAATCTCATGGATAATCAGTGCTAGTGCACCACTGATGATGATGACATCCTCTTTTGTTGACACCTTGTCTTTTTCAAAGAAATAATACTTTCTCTAAAATCCTAACATACTAGCTTCAAGGTTTTGTAAGAGCATTTCTTTTTGCTTCTTTCAAGTTTCCCTAGATGGCCATCTACAATCCCATTTTCTTCTGGAAACACACCCACTTTCCTTGATCACATGCCATGTGGGCATGTGACCTAGGCCAGCCAGTGATTGGACCACACTTTGGCACATGGTTCACCTGGGCTAATTGGAGACCTTTCCTGAGGTCTTTCCAAATGGAGGTGGTAGAGAAGACTGTTTAGTTACATGAGTCAATAATCATCTTTTTTTTGTCTTGTTTTGCTTATTTTAAGTTGGAGTTTTGAAAGAGTCCCTGTAAGTACAATTTTATTCCCAGTTATTTTCAGTTTTTGTCTTATTGTAGGCCCCAGTGTACTTTAGCTATAGGAGAATTTGGTTTTGTACCAATAAAGACCAAGATGTTCATCTGAGAGTAAATCAAATATGAGATAAAGATGGGAATGGTACCTATAGGAAAACATCACTATTGTAAGTATTAGAGGACACAGTTCCAAGGGAAATTATAATATATCTTCTCAAAATATTTGTTTAAATATGGTAAGAAATTTTCACAAAAGGAGGTGCTAGAGAAGATGTTGTTCTAAGTAGGAGAGTCCTAAAGATTTTCTGGATCTAATCTCTACTATTTTATGCCAAGTTTGAGGACTCATCATACTTTAGACTTTATAAAATATTTCTCCTCTGGGTGCTTCTGTTTGCGTAAAATTTCTATATTGGGTATGCATGTTTTTTCTAGTGGAACCTTTCTTCATTGTGTATATCTTTTTCCCCCCTAGGGACCTACAAAAAAACCCACATATATCAGCTTGTTTTTCTAAATGGAGGTTTGTGCTCAACACAAAAATCTAGCTACAAGTAAATTATGCTCTGATCTTGAGGGATAAAATAAACACAAAGCAATGCAGAGCTGTGTTTTTGCTACAGCCAAATGGAACATGACGTTCAGAAGTTTCCAATTGAGTTCTAAAATTAGACTAAATCTTGGCAAAATGCATACTCATGTCCCATTAGGAATCTTATCATTTGAACTTAATTCTGACTACTCCACTTCTTACTCATTCCAGTAGCTTCTCGGAGGCCTGACGACCTGCCTCCATGTGTTTCAGACCTGCACCAGGACTGCTGATTTCTTTTTTGCTACTGGCAAGACTATATCTCAGTTGGGATGGAAATAGGGCAACAGAAACCTAATCAGTGAGCTAAGATTTGAAGACCAACCTCCAGCTCCTTTGCTTCTAGGAAGTCCAGTTGTTGTTGATAAGACATTGAGTAGTTGTCACTACTAGGTTTTTACACCTGTAGCCCTCTCAGAAGCACTTGGTGGTAGGTGCTGGATCTAAGTCTTTGGGCTGGTCCTTGAGCGCTGGCTTACTATAAAAGGCTCTCTGGATTATACAGTCTATAAGACATAGTTCATTTCCAGATTAGAGGCCTTCTTGGGTAGGTACTCTGGTTCAAGTGTGAGTGTAACCCTTATCAGTTCATATCTGGAAGTTGTTAAAGGTAGCCATATGGTTGTCAATTAGTGTCAAACAATGATAGGTAAATACTTGCTGAGTTAATTCCCAGGCGACAGGATACCAAATTTTACCACCAAGGTGGACCTGAAACTCTTCCTTCTTTTGTTTATGTGCCTCTAAGCACAAGATGTTATCTTATCTCCCCCAACTCATGAATCAGAGTATACATTTTAGTCAACCAGTGTCTTCTTAATCCCTTAACATATTGATTTCACTCTAATCTTACAATTTAGTTACTTCCAGTTTCCCCTCTTGGAATGCTTCCCTCCCTTCTACTCTCTAACTTCTATTCTCCCTCAAGCTCATCTCAAGTCTTCAAGATCCTTTGCAAGGCAACCCTGTCAGCAATTTCAACTCACTTCAATTGCTTGCTTCTTTCTTTTCTCATTGTCTACCATCACACAATGATGGCTTCATTAATATCAGCCTTTTACTTTTTCTGCACTTGAGTTCCACTATTGTACCAAAGCATTCTGAAGTCAGGGCACATATTTCAAAATTTCTTTATTGTATCTCTTGCAATTTTGAAAGATGGGTACTTGGTGTTTCCTCAAAGTTTCATGTACATCCATCAAAAGATGTGCAAAAATACTAAAAGCTAGAGAACATCACTGGGATAAATTAAAGAAGGCCTAAGTAGATCTGAAGTATTTTCATTACACACACACACAAAGAACTACATGAGGCACTGGATATGTTAATTAGCCTGATTGTGGCAATTATTTTACAATGTATACATATGTCAAAACATCACATTGAACATCTTGAATATATACAACTTTTATTTGTCAATTATACCTCCTAAAGTAAAAAAGAAGGCTTAAATAAGTAGAAGTATAAATCATGCTCTTGGATTGGACTCAGTGTTATGATGCAGAAGAACATCTTTGCGATAGTGGAAAAGACAAAGCTTTCATAAATAGCACATAAAATATACTAAACATAAAGCTGATTAGGCACAAAGTAAATTAGGATGAATTAAAAATAAGAATCTCTGTTTATCAGAAGACACCATTAAGAGAGTGAAAAATAAAACCATGGATTGGGAGAAGATATTTACTAATCATATATCTGAAAAAGAATATTGTATTCAAATATATGAAGCTCTCCTACAAAAAAGATAGACATCCCATGAGAAAAATTTGCAAAACACTTGTAGGGTTTGCAAAAGATAAACTCTAAATGGTCAATAATTACATAAAAAGATGCTACTCACCTCATTACTCATCAGAAAAATGTCAATTAAAATCATGACCTTCAAAAACACAGTCACCAGAATGGCTAAAATAAAAAAGACATTCAATACCAAGTGTTGGCAAGGATTTGTAGTATTTAGAACTCTTATACACAGTTAGTATTCAGTGTTAGTATGCAGTTGTTACGACCACTTATCAGATCTATGCAGCAAGATCTCCTAAAGCTAAACACATGTGCCACACGACCTAGCACTTTCACTCCTAGATACACATGAGTACATATGCTTATCAAAAGACACGTAGGAAGAACATTCATAGCAGCACTATGCATATTAATAAGCAGAAACAACCCAAATTTCAACAGTAGAAAGGACAAATAAGTGTGGTATATCCATACAATGAAATTCTTTCAGCAACAAAAAAGAACAAAATATGACTACATGCAAGTCTTGATGAATCTCACAGACATTTACTGAGCAATATAGATCAGACACAGAGTATCTAGTTCCATTTCTTTAAAGTTAGAAATGAAGCACAACTAACCTTTGGTAACCCGTGAGGGTTTGAGATTGAAGGTAGAGATTTGAAGGAGTGACTAGGAGATCTTTGGGGATGCTCTGCCATTCTATTTCTGCATCTGGGTGGTGGTTAGAGGGTTTGTTATCTTAGTGAAAATTCATTGAATTGGCCACTTATGATTAGTGCGCTTTTTCTTTGTATGAAGTGTTTATGCTTAAAAACAAAAGGCTGTGTCCTAGGATGATGAACTGCTGCTCAGCAGAGATTCTTCTCCCTGCTTCACCTCTGCTCATAAGCTCAGGAATGGGAAATAAGGAAAGTTTGATTAAACAAACAGACTCATGTATCAGCTTTTAAACCTCATCTTGACCCTGGAAAGTAGAAAACACTGGTTTGAGCTACTCAATTCCTCCTCCTCCAAGAAATTTTACAGATGTCACTTTGCTTGGCTTTCAACAGAGAGAGTACATTTATTAGGAACATTCCCACCCTCATTATCTCCCGACTGTGTCTCATCTCCTGGCTTAGAATTTCATGTCTCATGACTGCGATCTTGTTGAATCCTGCATTATAATTGTATATTCTTTTCTTAGTCTACCACCTCCACCTCCTGAGGGCAAAGTGGCTCTCTGCTGCTCAGTTGTATACATAGAAGAGGCTCAAGGCTGAATTTTTATAAAATTTAATTTAGTTGGATTAACTGCAAGGCTCAGTTATAAGCTAAGTGGGTGGCTACAGCTCTACCTCATTAGGCCACCATTCCCACCAAAACTCATTGTGGTGCTGAGGCATTTTTGCTAGTGTCTATATGACCATAGGCATGACCTAAGGTTCTTCTTGGATATGCAGATTGGCTTAGGATAGTCCAAACAGAACATTTTTGAAGGTTAAAGACAAATCGGTAAATATATTATCCTATTTTTGTGTAAATTCTATCGATATACCAAAGTTAGGTGTGAAAGTATTGGACTTAGAGTCTAGGAGTTCTGAATTTAAAATATTTTTACCTTAGCACTTACTAACTCTGGGACTTTGATGGTGTTGGAGGGGGCATTCAGCATCTGTTCTCTTATCTTTCCCAATGGGGCAGCAACGCCACCCCTTGGGAGTAACTGGGAGGTTTCATTCATGCATGCATGCATACATTCAGCTTTCAACAGCCAACATTTCTTCAAAAGCACTCCATGTGTCAGGCACTCCACTGGCTCTGGGGATTCACAGAGGACTCACGGTCCAGTTGGTGAGGAAGATCTACAAACAAACTGGTTCAGTATTTCTCAAATTTTTTTTCATTATTGGCCTCTAGGGAGCCTTGGTAGACATTTTCTCATAATCTTTCTTTCTCCAACCTATGAAATTTTAATACCACAGATATACTGTATTTGTGTACTATATGCATATCTGTGATTTATAATTAAAAGAACAAAAATGTTCCAGCCTCCCTCAATCAAGAACCACTTCTGGCTCCCTTGAGGATATCACCTCCTTTGAGAATGAAATAAATGAATGATTACAGAGGAGTATAGTGAGTGCAACTGGATGAAGGACACGCTGCCAAGTTTGCCTAATGGCTACGGGAGACTCACTACAATGGGTGAAGTCAGGAAAGGTCTCAGGGAGAAATGTAGGATGCCAGTGATCCCAAAGGAGGAATCTGAACTTCCTGGTGGCCACAAGCAAGAGAGCTTCCCTTGGAAAGAGACAGGGGTGCACCTACTCAGGGTCGGCACAAAAGGAGAGGCCGAGGGGCAGGAGGTGGGCAGCAGCAGCAACAGAGGGCCTCGAATGTTGAGCCCAGGAGAGCAGACGTGACCCAAAGGAAACTGGCAATGCATAGAGCCTTAAGAAGGGGAATGACTTGCTCATATTTATACATTTCCAAGTTCATTCAGGCCTTGCATAGTTGAGTTGGGGAAATCCAGTCAGAGATAAAGGCAGAACTCACGACCAATGATAGCGGTTGCCTGTGAGAATGAGAGAGGAGAGAGATTTTGAAATAGGATCAAGCAAACCAGTTTATATACAAGCACTCGGCGTGCAGTAGGTCACTGACAATAGTGCATATGACTAACATTTGGGCATTTGGTGCCATTTAACAGGCTGGCATTGCAGAAGCTTCCTATAGGCCACAGAACCTGATGGCTTCAACGTCTCAGGGGCCCTATTTGTTAAATTGAAGTTTTTCTTTGAGGTGAAACTAGGCAGAGTAAACCTGGTCAGCAGGCTCCTGGGGGAACTGCACAGGGGTCTGGTTGGGCCCCAACCACTCAGCTACCAACTCTTATGAATTATATATAAATGTGACAACAGCATAGGCCAGGACACGGCATTCTCAGAGCTGTGCACAGTTTTATTCATTCACTTCAGACACTCCCTTGCCTCAGCTCCAACCAAATCAGAGCCTACTGACTATATCAGTTGTTACATTTGCCATCTCTTCTCCCTGGCTTTGATCTCTTCTGGTAATCACCTGACCGGGGCCACCAACACTCTTGAGAGATGACCACACTGTTCTGTTTGTGGCTCTTGTTCACAGGAAATGAGATTGCTATGGATTACCCAACATAAATTTATTCATTTCCTATCTGTTAGTAGTTTTAGGCTTTTGAAAAAACTAAAAGAAGGCAGCAGTGATGTAACATGCAGGGAAGAGTGAGGAGTGTTAACGTATGATGGCTTTTCTATGAAGTAGAGAGATGGTGGTTGGGGGCCTTTTGTTGATGGAAGGACTGTTTGCCCTTTCTAGTAGCTGAGAAGGAATTCAGGGAGGCAGAACAGGGAGGGCAGTGTGCTGGTGGTACCAATTTTCCTTTCCAGGTAGGGAAATGCTCAGTTAAGGCCTGGGGTTTGCGGAGAGGAGTCTGCCTGTCCTCTCTGGGACCCTGGGATATATGCTAGAGCCCATTGTCTTTAGCCTTATACAGAACACACTTGCTATGTTTGATAAATGGCTTTGAAGTAAGGATGATGCCTCTTTTGTCTATTCCAAATCAAATCCATCCTTTGGTGGCCACCTACTCAGCTCTTGTCTTTACGGTCCCTTTCAAGGCTTCCAGAGCCCACTGCAATGGCAGCAGAAGTCAAGAACTGCGCAAGCCTCCTTCTCTTGGCTTCCCACGCTGGCTCTTTGCATTGCCTCACCCCAGTTGGACCGGCAGCTGTGTCTTGGGCTGTTTACCTTGGCTCTGACACTGAGTGCCTTTAGAGTGCTGCTTTCTGAAATTGCACTTCATGAATTTGCAAGAAAACTTGGGCAAAGGGCCCTTGTCTTCTCCTTGCCCAGGGTGTGGGAGTTGGATTCAGCCAGGCCCACAGGGCCCTCCAATTTCCATTTATCTGTTAGGAGAAGAAGAAAGCAACACTGCTAAGGAGCTGGAGCAGAAGAGAGTTAAGGAGCTTGCTAGTGAGCTCCCGGGTGCTCCATGAGGCCAGAGCGTCTTGAACCTGACTCAGGTTCCATTTCAGGCAGGGGTTACTTAATGAGTGAAAGGACGTATCCAAAGTATGCTGCTGATTCGTGCATTTTGGTATCTATATGGAGGCCTTCCTTCAGTGCTGTGCTATATACAGGTTCTGACATAGCCAATGTTTACCATTAATAGGATTAACAGCTCTGGAAATATGTGAAATAAATACTAACACAATGCAAAGCTGGGAGTGGAGATAAGTACACTGATAAACTCAGGATTTAGAGCATCTTCAAGAGACTGAGCAATGATATAACATTCAGGGAAGAATGAGAAATGTTAATGAGAAGGGTGAATGGTTTTTCTCTTAGCTACATAGTGCAAGAGAGAGCAGATGTGAGATGTTATCATGAATTAGAAGAGCCTTTGGGATTTTAGTTGACAATAAGGTAAAGGGCCTAATGCAGTTAATCTGGCATTTCAAATTTCACATACTCAAAACTGAACATGTCAAATACATACCTTCCCTGTCAGTCCCAATTTCTGTTGATTAGAGCTGTTAGCCTCCCAGAATTATTTGATTGCAATCTGTGGCCAACTATTTAATAAACATATATTTGATATATAATCCTATAAAATATTTTAATGAATCACTTGATCATTAATTAATTAATTAATTCTTTTTTTTTTTTTTTTGAGATGAAGTCTCTCTCTGTTGCACAGGCTAGAGTGCAGTGGTACAATCTCAGCTCACTGCAACCTCTGCCTCCTAGGTTCAAGTGATTCTCCTGCCTCTACCTCCTGAGTAGCTGGGACTACAGGCATGTGCCGCCATGCCGGGCTAATTTCTGTAAGTTTAGTTGAGACGCGGTTTTGCCATGTTTTCAAGGCTGGTCTCGAACTTCTCAGCTCAGGCAGTCTGCTCGTCTCAGCCTCCCAAAGTGCTGGAATTAGAGGCGTGAATCACCATGTCCGGCCTCGCCTCATTCATTCTTTCAATAAATATTTATTGAGCACTGAGTATCACACATAGTAGTAACTGAGATAAATATCATCTCTACCCTCCTTGAGCTTGTTCTATCAGGGGAAATGGACATTAAACTTGTGAATACACAGCAACTTATTCAAAATTATAATCCTCATTAACTTTATGAAAGTACAATGTTCTAGATAGCACAGAGTGGGCAGATGAGGCCTAATTTTGGAAGGGGCATTAAGGGAATGTTCCTTGAGGAAGTGAATTTTGAGTTCATGGAAAGTTAAATATCTACGTTGTCCAATATGGTAGCCACTAGCCCCATGCTGGCATTTAAATTTAAATATAATGAAAAGTTCAGTTTCTCAATTGCACTAGCCATATTCGAGTGCTGATTAGCGACCTGCAGAAAGTGGTCACCATATAACACAGATAATGAATGTTTCCATCATTGCAGAAAATTCTATTCTATGATGTTGTTATATAGGATTTAACTAGATGAAAAGGCCATGCCTGGTGGCTCACACCTATAATCCCAGCACTTTGGGAGGCTGAGGCAGGCAGATCACTTGAGGTCAGGAGTTTAAGACCAGCCTGGCCAACATGAAGAAACCCTGTCTCTACTGAAAATACAAAAATTAGCCAGGCATGGTGGCAGGCGCCTGTAATCTGAGCTACTCGGGAGGCTGAAGTGGGGGAATCACTTGAACCTGGGAGGCAGAGGTTGCAGTGAGCCGAGATCACACCACTGCACTCCAGCCTGGGCGACAGAATGAGACTCTGTCTTAAAAACAAACAAACAAAAAACTAGCTGAAAAGGAGCATAGGGGAAGAGGAAGTGAAGGAAACACCTTAAGCAAGAAAGATACTACTAAATTTAGAGAAACTCAACTATAACTTAAGATAATTCTTCAGAATGTTCATTGATGGTGACATTGGATGATGTTTTGGGACAGGATGAGAGAAGATGGGGAATGTCCCCTTTTTCTGTTTTCTAACTCAGGCTCTAGAAAGTTAATACCTAGCCAATTGTGCAGTGCTTATTAACTTGCTTTGGTTCCCAGGTATATAAAATAGTGATCAAGATAGCATAACATAGACCAATATTGTGCTTGAATTGTCCAGTGAAATATAAAATGAGGAAATAGAATAGGACAATTGACAACAAGTTTCCAATTGTATAGTAAAGAAATCACACATAACTGAATATTGGAAGTGGTTGCCCTCTGTGCCTTCTGCCATTTGCCACAGCTCCTTGTCCTCTGTCCATCACATAAGCACCAGTGCTCTTGGACATTCTATCCTGGGCTCTGTTCCTTTTTTACGCCACCTATTCCTGAGTGAGATCATTCATTTCATGACTTAACATACCATCCATGTGGTGATGGGTCCCAAGCCTGTATTTGTAGCCCAGAGTTCTCTGCTTCAAAAACCCAAATTCAAATGCCCACCAAGAGACTCCAATCAGCTGTCCTACAGACACTTCAAACTCATCCCATATAGTTCCCACCTAAACTACACCTCCTTCTCAGTTCCTACCTCAACAATGGCAGCTCTGTCTACACCAGAAGCCAGAAGCCGGTGCCTCGTCCTTAACTTCCACATTGAAAGCCCATCAGTTACTAAGTTCTGTTGATTTTACCACCCAAATCACCTCTCAAATGTATTGACTTTTCTCCCTTCCCTTCAGCTTCATCCTAACTTGTCATGCACTGCCTGGATTGTGTTACCATTTCCTAACCAGTCTCCTTGGTTCTACTCTTGGCCTGCTCCAAACCACTCCTCACTCTCCAGACACAGCAATCTTCCTGAATCTGGTAATGTCCTTCAGCTGCTGAAAGCCCTTCAATGCCTTCCCATTTAATCGGCCAGATTGACTTTGTGGTTACAAGGCTCATCTGGATTTGGCCCTCATTACTTCTCTGGCTACTTCCTTTACCCTTTCTTTCTTGTACTGCTAAGCATTCTACAGACACACTTAGTTTCTTTCAGTTCCAGGTATCCAAGGTGGTTAACTTTATACTGAGATCTTTGCACATGTTATTTCCAGAAACACTTTCACTCCTCCACACCCTTCTTTCACTACTTGCCTGACTTACTCAGTTTAAATGTTAATTTATTCACGGAGACTTCCCCCAATTCCCCACTGTGGGGTTAGCTGTCCCTGTCATAAACTCTCTGAAGTGAATTGACTGGTGATCCCCATCCCCCACCCCCAAAGATACATCTACAACCTGATTCCTAGAATCTGGGACTGTTATCTCAGATGAAAAAAGGGATATTTGCAGACGTAATGAAGTTAAGGATCTTGAGATCAGATAATCCTGGATTATCCAGGTAGGCCCTGAATACAATGATGAGTGTCTTTATGAGAGGCATGCAGAGGAGAGACAAAAAAAGAAGAGGTAAATGGCATGAGGAGAAGGAGACAAAGACTGGAGCTGTGCAAGCCCCTGAACCAAGAAGCACCAGAAACTGGGATTGGCAAGAAAGGATGCTTCCCTTGAGCCTTCAGAGGGGACATGGCCCGGCTGACACCTTGATTTCAGGCTTGTCTTCTCCAGGATGGCGAGAGAGCACATTTGTGTTGCTGTAAGCCACCTAGTTGGTGGTAATTTGTTAGAGCGGCCCTGGGAAATGCATGCATCCTCCCCTTTCTTCCTCTGCAATACCTCTGGGCACAATGCACTAAAGTGACCTCTTTACTCGTTTGCATCCCTGACTTCCGGAAGCTTCATGGTGAATTGTGCTGCTGTAACATACATTTGCAAGTATCTTTTTTGTCTGATGAATGACTTCTTTTCCTCTGGGTAGATTCCGATTAGTGGGATTGCTGGATCAAATGGTAGTTCTCCTTTTAGTTCTTTAAGTACAAGGGTTTAGAGACAATAACCTCACTTGCTTCAAATCAGTCTGTATGTGTGAGCAAGAACTCAAATCTTGTTATTTCTGTCTCCAAAGGTGTTGCTTTCTAAACAGTAGCTCTTACCCTGTATTGACTCTAATATTTCCTATTGGAGGTTTCTAGAAAGCATGTTCTAGCAAATTGTATAGCTGTAAAAATGAATGAATGAATGGTATTTGCAGCAACCTGGATGGGATTGGAGACTATTATTCTAAGTGAAGTAACTCAGGAATAGAAAACCAAGCATCATATGTTCTCACTCATAAGTGGGATATAAGCCAAGAGGATGCAAAGGCATAAGAATGACACAATGGACTTTGGGGACTCAGGGGGAAAGGGTGGGAGGTGGGTGAGCCATAAAATACTACAAATTGGGTTCAGTGTATACTGTTTGGGTGATGGGTGCACCCAGATCTCACAAATCACCACTAAAGAACTTACTCATGTAACCAAATACCACCTGTTCCCCCAAAATTTATGGAAATAAAAAAGAAGGATTTGCTGAAGATGAATATGAAGGTTTTGAAGGTTTTGAATGTTTAGGGGTCAGGCGGAAGGCTACTGCAATAATCCAGGAAGGCAGAGGTGAGGAGTCTCTGGGCTAAGATAGTGTTTTGGGAGATCAAAGGGAGGAAAAAGAGAAACCTAAGTGATGACATATGCTCAGAGTCGGGGATGATTCTGGGCCTTTCCAGGCTTAGAGCAGAGGGATGCATCAGGAGGGCTCCCAAGGAATCCAGGAGATTATCCATGTGTTATTGACATTGTACTGGGAGTTGCATCAGACAGGAATGACTAGAATTCAGCAGAGATGAGAGTTACCACGGGCATTTTACGCCACAAAAGAACCACATACGGATACCGGATTGTTGCCTAACAACTTTATGGTTTTAGTGAGGAATATGGATGTAAAAGGCAGTGGGAGAGAGGTCAAACCCTCAGACGCTCCCAGGGGCCTGGTGGGTACCTGAATGTGTGAGGATGAGGAGCAGGAGGTTTGTGACACATCCCTGGCTGTCCTGACAGCCACTGGGAAGCTTCAGCCTGTCATGGCCACATGAAAACTCAAGGGCAGGATAACCACAGCGTCAGATTTTTAAAGAGAAGCTGAAGATTAAGAACTGTGAAACCTCTCCCAATTTTTAACTGTTGACAACTAAGTTAGATTTTTAAAAATAAATACTGTAAGCCACAGTACACATACCCACAGGCCAGATCTGGCTCATGGGACTCAGATTACAACCTTGGTACAGGATTCAGTGAATAGAGCTGGGGCTGAGTTCCAATCTTGCCTCTGCCTCTTAACCAGCTGTGTTCCTCAGGCAGACTTTCTAAGCCTCATTTTCCTGTAGAATGGGAATAATTGTAGTATCTGCCTCTCAGGGTAGTGGTGAGCGTTCAATGGCATCTTCTAGGTAAAGCACTGAAGCCAGTGCCTGGCATATAGAAGCTAAATAAATGTTGGCTGTCACTGTTCTTACCCATCTACTTCAGGCCCGGTTCTTCGGGTGTGCACTTTATATGTTCCACTTTATTTTATGCTCACAGCCACTCTGTCCCATAGGCTTTATTACAGAATACTCATTTCCCAGAGGTGGGTTAGAAATGAGGACTAGAGCCGGGCACGGTGGCTCAAGCCTGTAATCCCAGCACTTTGGGAGGCNCAGGCTAGAGTGCAGTGGTACAATCTCAGCTCACTGCAACCTCTGCCTCCTAGGTTCAAGTGATTCTCCTGCCTCTACCTCCTGAGTAGCTGGGACTACAGGCATGTGCCGCCATGCCAGGCTAATTTCTGTAAGTTTAGTTGAGACGCGGTTTTGCCATGTTTTCAAGGCTGGTCTCGAACTTCTCAGCTCAGGCAGTCTGCTCGTCTCAGCCTCCCAAAGTGCTGGAATTAGAGGCGTGAATCACCATGTCCGGCCTCGCCTCATTCATTCTTTCAATAAATATTTATTGAGCACTGAGTATCACACATAGTAGTAACTGAGATAAATATCATCTCTACCCTCCTTGAGCTTGTTCTATCAGGGGAAATGGACATTAAACTTGTGAATACACAGCAACTTATTCAAAATTATAATCCTCATTAACTTTATGAAAGTACAATGTTCTAGATAGCACAGAGTGGGCAGATGAGGCCTAATTTTGGAAGGGGCATTAAGGGAATGTTCCTTGAGGAAGTGAATTTTGAGTTCATGGAAAGTTAAATATCTACGTTGTCCAATATGGTAGCCACTAGCCCCATGCTGGCATTTAAATTTAAATATAATGAAAAGTTCAGTTTCTCAATTGCACTAGCCATATTCGAGTGCTGATTAGCGACCTGCAGAAAGTGGTCACCATATAACACAGATAATGAATGTTTCCATCATTGCAGAAAATTCTATTCTATGATGTTGTTATATAGGATTTAACTAGATGAAAAGGCCATGCCTGGTGGCTCACACCTATAATCCCAGCACTTTGGGAGGCTGAGGCAGGCAGATCACTTGAGGTCAGGAGTTTAAGACCAGCCTGGCCAACATGAAGAAACCCTGTCTCTACTGAAAATACAAAAATTAGCCAGGCATGGTGGCAGGCGCCTGTAATCTGAGCTACTCGGGAGGCTGAAGTGGGGGAATCACTTGAACCTGGGAGGCAGAGGTTGCAGTGAGCCGAGATCACACCACTGCACTCCAGCCTGGGCGACAGAATGAGACTCTGTCTTAAAAACAAACAAACAAAAAACTAGCTGAAAAGGAGCATAGGGGAAGAGGAAGTGAAGGAAACACCTTAAGCAAGAAAGATACTACTAAATTTAGAGAAACTCAACTATAACTTAAGATAATTCTTCAGAATGTTCATTGATGGTGACATTGGATGATGTTTTGGGACAGGATGAGAGAAGATGGGGAATGTCCCCTTTTTCTGTTTTCTAACTCAGGCTCTAGAAAGTTAATACCTAGCCAATTGTGCAGTGCTTATTAACTTGCTTTGGTTCCCAGGTATATAAAATAGTGATCAAGATAGCATAACATAGACCAATATTGTGCTTGAATTGTCCAGTGAAATATAAAATGAGGAAATAGAATAGGACAATTGACAACAAGTTTCCAATTGTATAGTAAAGAAATCACACATAACTGAATATTGGAAGTGGTTGCCCTCTGTGCCTTCTGCCATTTGCCACAGCTCCTTGTCCTCTGTCCATCACATAAGCACCAGTGCTCTTGGACATTCTATCCTGGGCTCTGTTCCTTTTTTACGCCACCTATTCCTGAGTGAGATCATTCATTTCATGACTTAACATACCATCCATGTGGTGATGGGTCCCAAGCCTGTATTTGTAGCCCAGAGTTCTCTGCTTCAAAAACCCAAATTCAAATGCCCACCAAGAGACTCCAATCAGCTGTCCTACAGACACTTCAAACTCATCCCATATAGTTCCCACCTAAACTACACCTCCTTCTCAGTTCCTACCTCAACAATGGCAGCTCTGTCTACACCAGAAGCCAGAAGCCGGTGCCTCGTCCTTAACTTCCACATTGAAAGCCCATCAGTTACTAAGTTCTGTTGATTTTACCACCCAAATCACCTCTCAAATGTATTGACTTTTCTCCCTTCCCTTCAGCTTCATCCTAACTTGTCATGCACTGCCTGGATTGTGTTACCATTTCCTAACCAGTCTCCTTGGTTCTACTCTTGGCCTGCTCCAAACCACTCCTCACTCTCCAGACACAGCAATCTTCCTGAATCTGGTAATGTCCTTCAGCTGCTGAAAGCCCTTCAATGCCTTCCCATTTAATCGGCCAGATTGACTTTGTGGTTACAAGGCTCATCTGGATTTGGCCCTCATTACTTCTCTGGCTACTTCCTTTACCCTTTCTTTCTTGTACTGCTAAGCATTCTACAGACACACTTAGTTTCTTTCAGTTCCAGGTATCCAAGGTGGTTAACTTTATACTGAGATCTTTGCACATGTTATTTCCAGAAACACTTTCACTCCTCCACACCCTTCTTTCACTACTTGCCTGACTTACTCAGTTTAAATGTTAATTTATTCACGGAGACTTCCCCCAATTCCCCACTGTGGGGTTAGCTGTCCCTGTCATAAACTCTCTGAAGTGAATTGACTGGTGATCCCCATCCCCCACCCCCAAAGATACATCTACAACCTGATTCCTAGAATCTGGGACTGTTATCTCAGATGAAAAAAGGGATATTTGCAGACGTAATGAAGTTAAGGATCTTGAGATCAGATAATCCTGGATTATCCAGGTAGGCCCTGAATACAATGATGAGTGTCTTTATGAGAGGCATGCAGAGGAGAGACAAAAAAAGAAGAGGTAAATGGCATGAGGAGAAGGAGACAAAGACTGGAGCTGTGCAAGCCCCTGAACCAAGAAGCACCAGAAACTGGGATTGGCAAGAAAGGATGCTTCCCTTGAGCCTTCAGAGGGGACATGGCCCGGCTGACACCTTGATTTCAGGCTTGTCTTCTCCAGGATGGCGAGAGAGCACATTTGTGTTGCTGTAAGCCACCTAGTTGGTGGTAATTTGTTAGAGCGGCCCTGGGAAATGCATGCATCCTCCCCTTTCTTCCTCTGCAATACCTCTGGGCACAATGCACTAAAGTGACCTCTTTACTCGTTTGCATCCCTGACTTCCGGAAGCTTCATGGTGAATTGTGCTGCTGTAACATACATTTGCAAGTATCTTTTTTGTCTGATGAATGACTTCTTTTCCTCTGGGTAGATTCCGATTAGTGGGATTGCTGGATCAAATGGTAGTTCTCCTTTTAGTTCTTTAAGTACAAGGGTTTAGAGACAATAACCTCACTTGCTTCAAATCAGTCTGTATGTGTGAGCAAGAATTCAAATCTTGCTATTTCTGTCTCCAAAGGTGTTGCTTTCTAAACAGTAGATCTTACCCTATATTGACTCTAGTATTTCCTATTGGAGGTTTCTAGAAAGAAGGTTCTAGCAAATGGTATTTTTCAAAGAAAATTTTAATAACAAAGCAAACTCCAAAAGGAAAAAAAAACGCTTCTCCCCACCCCATACTGAAGTGTGCATGCGCATGCACGCACACTCACAGGCATGCGTGCTCAAAGCAAGCATAAGAAAAGCTGCCAGTACATTTTCCCCCATCTGATGAACTGTTAAATAACACTGTTTGGGGGAACACATTATCCTTTGTGTTTTCCCAATCCCACAGGACAATTATTGCATTTCTATTCCACCTCAAAGGTGAAGGAGTTGACAGTATAATGAATAAGGGACCTATGTACAGGCCCTGAGGCAAGAGATTAACAGGTAAGACCCTAATGCCTTTATTGAGCAGACAAACTCCCTTGGGTCCACTCAGGAGTGGTGACAGGTGTCAGAGCCAAGCATGGGGCCTTAGGGCCTCTGTGCCCTGAAAGGCAATTAGATATTTGCTCAGTGGCCTACACTTCGTGTATATCCTCCAGTCATGCAAATTGATCATTCCATCTCCCTCTTTTCCTTGGGGGGCTTTAGACTCTAGAGCTCTCTGCCCAGGATCTTCCAGTAATTAACATTTCTTTTCTTAACAAAAAAAAAAAAAGAGAGAGAGAAAAGACTTGCATTATTGGTAAGTCTGAAATTAGAAGGAATTTTAACTTGTTCCTGGAACAAATTCTAGGGCATTTGAATTGAGAATGGAATTGGGGTAGGGGTGGGGGGAGATCCCAGCTGGGCAAGCCAGAATGATGAAATTCATGGCAGACAGCTTTGTTTGATTCTTTTGACTATGGCCAAGCCAGTAGGGCTGAGAGCATGATGTTCTCAGTAACAGCCTTGACAATAACACGATTTGTTTCTCTTCCAAAGCTGAAAATGGCATCTCTGCCTGCAAAGGGGAGCTTTCTTCTGAACCTGTGGGATGAGAGGGCTGCTTTCGTCCTCCAGAGTAGGAAACGAAGGCATTAAGCAGAGCAGACTGAATTGAAATGTCATCCGGCAATAACACTTGCCTAAACAATACATGTTTTATTTGATTTTATTTTGGACTCTTTTCGTGGGTAGGATTTCAGACTAAGATGTTCCTTCCTCTTTCCTAACCACCAGATTGAAACTGAATATTGCTTTGGTCCAGGGGGCACAATACCTATGTTATTTCTGTGTGGTTTTATTTTCTTAACATTTTCTGGATTCTTTCAGGGAACTGTGAGGATGTAAAGTAAGCCTGTGTATTCTCAACAGGAAAAACTGAAAGCTCATAGGCATTTATGCCACTAAGAAAAATAACTGTTGCAGTTAGCTAGCAGTTAATAATAACTGCAGGTGATTGCAAATATCCTGTCCTGCAAAAATTTCTAAAGACGGAAGCAAGTGAAGGTTCCCTTGTTTTCTTCATCAGTGAAAAGCATAGATTAAGCTCAACTCTGGCCAAAATGATGCTCTAGTGCTGGAAGGGAAAAAAAACAAGCCAACAAACCATGTGATCCCTGTCCCTCCTGAACTTGCAGTATAGTGAAAGAACAAGGTACACACAGTTGCATACATGCACACACAGGTGAAGGAGGCACAGTCTCCAAATATGGGCATTGCACAAGTTCATTTCTAAGTCAATGGTTTGAACTTGCATTGCATCTGCCAATATAAATTGTACTCTAAGGGTTAAGTAGGTTCTTAGGCTGGCAAATCACAGCCAATTTTCTTCTCCAAACAAGTATAGGATTTGTCCACTTTTTATAACTTTGTCTCTATGGACAAAGGTATTGATTGATTCCCATGGTGTTCATGGCAAATCCCAGAGGCACCAAGTCACCGTCCTGTAGAAGGGAGTGTCCCCACTCCCTTGTTTCTTTTGCATGAATTCTGCCTTTTTAAGAGTTTCAGTGGGGGTGAGGAGATGGTACCTGGCCATTGGTGGGAGTATTGAGCAGTAGGTGTCTTGGGTGGGAATGGGAAATCACGAAAGCATTTAAGGCATTCAGGGAGTGGCTAATCTTGGAAGAAATTTAAATCTTAGCGCTTATTAGTTATGAGGCCTCAGGTAACACCTTCTTGGTGAGACTCTTTTCTTTTTTTCTTTTCTTTTCTTTTGTCTCTCTCTCTCTTTCCTTCCTTCCTTCCTTCTTTCTTTTCCTTCTTCCTCTTCTTCCTCCTTTTTTTTTTTTTTTTTTNTTTTCTTTTGAGATGGTGTCTTGCTCTGTCACCCAGGCTCAAGTTCAGTGGTGCAATCATACCTCACTTCACCTTCCAACTCCTGGGCTCAAGAGATCCTCCTGCCTTAGCCTCCAAAGAAGCTGGAATTATAGACCCACACAACTGCATCCAGCTACAGGGAATCTTTGAAGCTCAGTTTTCTCATCTGGAAAATAGGAATGGCAATAATAATAAGTGATGCTTCCCTCACAGGGTTATTGTAAAGATAAAGACATCACCTCATACTATTCTCCATCACATTGTCACCATTTAGTAAGTATGGAATCTGGATCTGTTAGATAAAGACACAGCATGTATAAGGCTATCAACAAGTACAAATACATTGAATGCAAAGTATTTACATACAGGCTGAGAGATAGGTGTGGAATTGTTTGGATATGAAGTAATTTGAGGGCAGTAGATAAAGCTATACATGGCAATTCTGGAAAACTTCTATGTGGATGACCCTCTCTATAGGGCAACTCTCTTAGCTTAGCAATAGCCAGGCTTGGTGGGTTCATCATGACGGTCTTGGTTCGGTCAGCACTTTCTTGTGGGGCTCTGGCTCTGCTTCTGTTTCTGTTAAGAGGGTCCCAGCTCTACCTATCTAGAGTTGCAAGATTTAGCAAGTAAAAATACAAGATGCTCAGTTAAATAAACAGTAAATAATTGTTTAGTATAAGTATATCCCATTCAGTATGTGAGATATACTTATCCTAAATAAATCCACTTTTTAAAATCTGAAATTGAAATGTAATTGAGTGTCCTGTTGTATTTGGTAATGCTTCTCCTGTCATCTCAAGGTCTAAGGGGACAAGAACAGAGCTCAACAGGATACTCCACTCTGATGTCTTGGGGAAGAGGAATTATCTATGCTCCCGGTGGCTATTTTCCAGGAAAAACAGTGAGCGTGGTGCTGAGTGACACAAAGAATTTCTGTTGTCAAGAAAGTTCTGTCACCTTCCCTCTCCTTAGCTCTTCACTAGGGATCAGGGACTCTCCTTGCACAAACACCAGGATTGATGACCCTGGACTGTGGTAGCCTTGGGACTTCAGCCTCAGAAGGAGACTGCTTCCTGCCCTGGCTAAGGATCTAAATGCCATCACATGAGACCATAGGTCAGGAGTTTGTCTAGGTTCCAGGTGGTCTGCTGCCTCAGAGTTAAGCCTTGCAGCATCAAATCCACCACCCTTTTCAGTGCCACCATCTTTATGTCTCTTTGATAGATACTCAGCCTACACATGGGGACCTTTTATTGGTCCTTTGCTCTGTGGAGATCTAGTTTTGTGAATTCTTCACACAACAGCATGGTTTGAAGAGAAAGATATAAAAGGGCAAAGAGAACCTTGTACACAAATAATGGTATCACTGACAGAAGTGTAGAAGGAGGTGATGTTAGGAGAAGTGCAAAATTTTAATTCTATAGAGTGGATGGTAAACTAATGCTGTCTAAATCAGATGAAACAAGATCCAAATACATAATTTACAGTGATATGCATAGCCAATAGGAAAACCTAAAAAGAATAATAAAACTAATCAAACTCAAGAAATGGACGGTAGTGTAAGAAAGCCAAAGAGAGTGTAAGGGAGCTCCATTCTTCATCTTTGAAAATAGAGAGAAAAAAACTGTAAGAAAGTTTATAAAGATATATAGTATACCAGTTAGGTTTCAATATATTATATCGAGGCAACAACCAATGCCCAAATATTAAAAGCATGCTTTTTTTTCCCCTTTGTTTTCCTGTCTGTGGCTGTGACAGCCAGCCTTCAAAATGGCCCTAGCGATCCTTGCCTCTTGGCATGCACACCCTTCTGTTGTCCTCTCCCACATGGCACTAGAGTTGGTTTTCTACAACCAACAGAATACTACAGAAGTGATGAGATACCATTTTTCAGATTAGATAATAAAAGACACCGTGGCTTCCATCTTGAGCACATGCTATCTCTCTCTTTCTTGGATCACTTATTTTGGAGGAAATCAGTTGCCACGTTGAGTAGCCTGAGGAAGAGCCCCACATGGTAAGAACTGAGACCTCCTGATAGCAACCAGCGAGAAATTGAGGCCTCCTGCAGTTGTCTACACAAGGGAGTTATATTGGCAGCAGATGCCTGAGCCCCAGTCAAGACTTTAGTTGGCTGAAGACCCATTGGTGGTTTGACTGCAAACCTATGAGATCCTGAGACAGAGTCACCCTACCAAGTTGCTTCCAGCCTCCTGACCTTCAGAAATTTTTTGAGACAGCAAATATTTTTATGTAAGCTTCTGTTCAATTTTAGGGTGATTTGTTATGCAGCAATAGCTAACTAATACAGTGGCTGTGAGTTTGCTGAGACTGTTCCACAAAACATATGAAACCCAGGCTGGAAGAGCAGCCCCTTGGACATCTGTTCTCATGGCAGAGGAAAAGAGCCAGAAGGGAGTGGAAGCCCACAATGGCTTTGGACTTTCTGCTTAGGACTGGCATATGTGATTTCTGCTCACATCTCCATTGGTCAAGGTGAGTCACAGGGGTGTGTCTGTTTATGGAGTGGCAGGTATACTCTTTCCACTCTAGAAGGCACTGCCCAGCCAGCAATGAAGAAAGAGGGCATTCCTCTTTACTGGGAAAGTGGGTATCAGTAACTGAAAACCAATACATTTTATCTCAAGAGGTATGATGTATTTGTGAATCTATGCATAACATATCTTTGGAAACATACACAGGAGGATACTAATATTGGTTGCCTCTAGGGAAGAGAACTTAGTATCTATGGAATAAGGATGGGAGGGAGATTTTTCTCTATATGCCTTTTTGAATCATCCAGGTAAATATAGTACCTACTTAAAAATGCTTACTTTAAATTGAACTGTGAAGTGGAAGATGTGAGCCTTCTGTTTTGAATTAACTGCCTGCAGACACTTGGAGACGCAGCAGTTACTTATGGAGACTGCAGTGAGGGTAAGGCGGAAGCATCGAGGAGTTTTGATGTTTTCTTTAGGTTGCGTTAGTTATTTTTAAAAAATAAAATAAACGTTTGCTTCTAGGAAGATGGAGTAGATGTACTTTTTCCTATTTCTTCACTAAATACAACTAAACTCCCTGGATATTGGATCTAAAACAAACATGAGATGTTTCTAAAAGGTGAAGAGAAGGAGGCACGAGGAACTAGGGACCTCAGGACCTGTGAAATGACATGGTGGTGAGTTCCCTGAGTTTTCTTTTTGCTTCATTCATCCCAGGCTTGGATCTGAGGAAGCCAGCAACCCAGAAAGGCTAATAGGAGCAGACCCCTGGCCCCTGAAAAAAGCCCCAAAGAAAGCCTGCTCTCTTTAGCCAAAGGAAGAGGAAAGGGGCAGTCTAGAAAGACAGACAACTTTTAGCCAATAACTGCTCTGCTGTATTTCAGCCAAACATCTCAGAAAAAACTGTGGTCCCACCCCTACCCATACCAGCAAAGGCCTGGTGGAGAACCTACATTTCCCCTTCTATGAGGCTGTACCGAGGAACTCCAATTCCCCACTGCAGTACTGTCAGAGAAGAGCCTGTAGGCAACCAGGACTTGCATCTCCACTGGCCTGTACAAAAGTATCCCACTCCCCACCAACAGCATCAGTGGAGATTATATGGGGAGCCTAATTCCCATCTTCACCCAGCAGTAAAAAGAATCCCCATCTCTGGTGCTGAATGATAGACCTGGATTTCTAGCTCCATTTGGCAGTAACAATGAGGTGACTTCCATCCCCCACCCTCTACCCACTCCAGAGCAGGGTCAGAGGAAGCCAGTTAAAAACAGGATTAGATAAGATCAAAAGTCTTGTAACATATTTTGATATACAGCCTTTTACTGGTTTCCTATAACTGCTAGAACTAATTACTTTTAACCGAGTGGCTTAAAACAACAGAAATTTATTATCTACCAGTTCTGAAGGCCAGAAGTTTAAAGTCTAGTTATTGGCACTCAAGCACACTCTCCAAAGACCCCAGGGGAGAATCCTTTCTTGAATTTTCCAGCTACTGGTGGCTGTCAGCATTCCTTGGCTAGTGGCCTCATCACTCCAATCTCTGCCTCCATGATGATCCAATGGTCTCTTCCTCTTCTGTCTGCTTCTGAGTGTCTCTTATAAGGACACTTGTTGCTGGATTTAGGTCTCACTTGGATAATCCAGCATGATTTCATCTCAAAATCCTTAACTTAGTTACACAGGCAAAGACCCCTTCTCCAAATAAGGTCACATTCACTGGTTTCAGAGATTATGACTTGTGTATTATTTGTAGAGCTACCACCATTCCACTCACTATAAGGCTTAGCCCAATTCTATTGAAACCTCAGCAGGAATTTTGTAGACATAGACAGGATTATTCTAGAATTTATATGGGAAGGCAAAAACTTTAGAATGGCTAAAACAATTTTGAAAAGGAAGAATAAGAGGAATCAATCTTTCAGATTTCAAGACTTATTAAACAGTTACATTTATCAAGACTATATGGCCAGGCTCAGTGGCTCATGCCTGTAATCCCAGCACTTTGGGAGGCCAAGGCGGGCAGATCACTTGAGATCAGGAGTTTGAGACCAGCCTGGCCAACATGACGAAATGCCAGCTCTGCTAAAAATACAAAAATTAGCCTGGTGTGGTGGTACATGCCTGTAATCCCAGCTACTCAGGAGGCTGAGGCAGGAGAATCACTTGAACCTGGGAAGTGGAGGTTGTGGTGAGCTGAGATTGTAGCATGGCACTCTAGCTTGGGCAAGAGTGAGACTCTGTCTCAAAAAAAACCATATGATATTGGTAGAGAGACAGACACATGGATCTATGGAACAGAATAGAGAACCTAGATAGAGACCCATAGAAATATTTCCCACTGGTTTTTAACAAAAGTTTAAAAAAAAAAAAAAAAAAGCAAGAACGAAAGAACGATGCTCTGGAGCTGTATCCATAGGCAAAAATTGAACCTCAATCTAACTTTCACACTTTACACAGAATTTATTAATATAAAATGAATTACAAACATAAATGTTAAATGTTATAACTATAAAACTGTTAGAAAAAAATAGAATATTTTTAAGATATAGGGCAAGCATCATTAGACTTGACACCAAAAGTACAATCCATAAAAGGAAAAATTAATTAATTACAAATGTCAAAATTTTGCTCTGTGACAGACCCTATTAAGTGGGAGAAAAGACAAGATACCTAGTGGGAGAAAATATTTGCAGACCACATATCTGACAAAGGACTAATAACTGAATATATAAAGAACTCTCACAATTGAACAGTGCAAACTCAAACAATGTAGTCAGAAAATGGGCAAAAGATATGAAGAGATATTTTACCAAGGAGGCGAGACAAAAGGCAATAAGCACATGAAAAGATATCCAATATCAATGGCCATTAGGGAAATACAAATGAAGACCACAATAAGATATTACTATCCACTTAGCTGAACTAAAATAAAAAATAGTGACAACCCCAAATGCTGGTGAGGATGCAGAAAAACTGAGTGATTTATACATTGCTGGTGGGAATATAGAATAGTTCAGACACTCTGAACACAGCTTGGCAATTTCTTTAAAAAACTAAACATGCAACTACTGTATAAGGCAAAAATCACACCCCTAGGCATTCATCCTAAATAAATGAAGATTTATGTTACTACAAAAATTTATATGTGAATGCTTATTGCAGCTTTTTTGTAGCAGCAAAAACTGGAAACAACCCAGATGTTACTCAAAAGGTGAATGGTTAAGCAAACTGGGATACAGCTATAACATGGAATACTACTTAGTAATAAAAAGGAACACACTACTGATGCTTGCATCAAACTGGATTAATCTCCAGAGAATTATGCTGAGTGAAAAAAAAAATGATCCCAAAAGGTTACATACTGTATGGTTCCATTTATATATCAGTCTAGAAATGACAAAATTATTAGAAATGGAGAATAGATTAGTGATTGCCCAGGGTTAAGGAGAGGGTGAAAGGGCAGGGGCTGTGACTCTAAAAGAGCAACATGAGGCATTGATGCCGATAGCTGGTTATGATGTTGTGCCATAGGTTTGCAAGATGTTACCACTGAAGAGAACTTGGTAAAGAGTAAAGAGGATTGTCTATATTATTTCTTATAATTGCATGGGAATCCAAAATTGTCTCAAAGAGTTGAATTAAGAAATCTGAAACCAACTTTAAAAATGATGTTTTTGTATTGCTTTCAAAATTAAAAATAAAATAAGTGACCTACTGGGAATATATACTTAACACATATTACAGAGGATTAATATTATTATGATAGCATGACCTTTATGTGATTAAGAAAAGAGCATACAAATGAATAGAAAAGTAAGAAAAAGCTACAAACAAGAAATTCTCAAACTAAGAAATGCAAATGGTCAGCCATAGTGTGACCATAAGCCCATTCACTGACTCTCCAGTCAGCACCCACTTCTGTTCTTAAAATACTCCAGATTGGGCTTATGCCTGTAGTCCCAGCACTTTGGGAGGCTGAGGTGGGCGGATCACAAAGTCAGGAGATGAGACCATCCTGGCTAACATGGTGAAACACTGTGTCTACTAAAAATACAAAAATTAGCTGGGCATGGTGGCGCGTGCCTGTAATCCCAGCTACTTGGGAGACTGAGGCAGGAGAATCACTTGAGCCAGGGAGTTGGAGGATGCAGTGAGCTGAGATCGTGCCACTGCACTACAGCCTGGCAACAAAACAAGACTACATCTCAAAACAAAACAACAAAAACCTCCAGATTGGAAAATAAATGATAGGATCATCTTACTAATAAACAGATAAAAAGATGTTCACCTTTTTAAGTAGTGAAAGAAACGTGAACAAAGTTATTGTTTTTCCCTATCAGCTGTTAAAGAATAAAGGTTTGCTAATTTTCAGTCGCAGCAGTGTGGGAAAGGTATGTGCTTATGCTGTCCTAGTGAGTATATAAATAGACTCAGATTTTTGGGAGGGTAATTTTCAACATGTTTTTAAAAACCTTTAAAAAGCATATTCCCATCAACAACAATTCCATTTCCAGAAAATGAGACAAGTATAAAAAGATGAATACTCAAAGATTTCCGTTGAAATGTTGTATATAAATTGAAAAGAAACCAAGCAGCAAATGTTCATTAATTAGGAATTAGGGATGGAATGCTTACATAAATAACGATACACACATACATGTATATTTGATGAAATATTATGAAGCCATTATATACACACACACAGGAAGTATATACCAGATATTAATGTTACCATATCTTGGTAAGTGGGATACTTTTTAAATGCTTACTTTCTTCTTTATTCTATCCTACATTTCTAACTTATTTTCAAAAGGCATATAATCGTGATACAGCAAATCTGTTTTTAAAGGATCAAGAAAATTATACCTGGAGGATCAAGGTAGCCTCAAGGAGATAAAGTGAAGCAAGAAAGCTCAGAGTCACGTAAGAAAGTGGCCTTCAGGGTGTGGAAACTGATTCAGCATCTAAGAATATTGTTAGGGCTGGGCCTAGCTAGCTTGAAAAATATGGTCACCTTACTGTTCTGTTTTTGAATGCAGTAGCTCTGCATTCATAATTAGAACACATAAAATAGGTATTTTATAAACAATAACATGTAATGAAAACATTAGTTATAATTCTTATTAAAAGTGGCCTCTCCGTGCTACTGAGATAAGATTTAAGGGCTGCTCTAAAACTGATGAGCCAGTTGGAACTTCGCTTCCCATGAACCAGGTCCTCTGTGCTCAGTTTACATTGACCCTTTGACCATCTTTGGGTGTCATGCTGAGATGTCATGTAGTGTGATACCAAAAGCAAAGATTTAGGCAATGTTTAAAACATGGGCTCAAATTCAAATGGACCCATTTGCTACCTTAGAAAACCTGGGCAGATTGTTGTAATTCCCCAAACTGCTGCTTCATTCACTTAAAATTGAAGAAAATAGTGATTCGCATATTACAGGAGTGTTCTGAGGATCTAGTGACACAGGGCATGTGGAAGGGCTTTGCCAATGCACATCTGCAAAGCTCAGCTAGGATTATTAGAGAGGCAGTATCCACACTAGGAAGAGCATGGGCGCTCCCGTTAGAAGCCAGAGTGGCCACTCTGTGGTCACATGAACTGGATAAGTTAAACTCTAAACTTTTGTTTTCTTGTCTATAAAATAAATATAACAGCTTCCTCATAGTGTCTTCCATGAGAACTAAATGAGATAGTGAGGGAGGGAAGAAAACTCACACTTATTGAGCATCTGCTTTGTGTCAGGCACAAACTAGGTGCTCTTCTATGACAGTAAGCAAAAAAATGTTATGGAATGTTTTCTGTTATTTTATTTTATATTTTTCAGTTTTATTTGAGACAGGGTCTCGCTCTGTTGCCCAGGATGGAGTGCAGTGGTGTGATCATGGCTCTCTGCAACTTCAGCCTGCTGGGCTCAAGCGATCCATCTGCTTCAGCCTCCAGGATAGATGGGACAACAGGTGCACACTACCACGCCCAGCTGACTTTTAAATTTTTTGTAGAGACAAGGTTTCACTATATTAGCCAGGCTGGTCTGAAACTCCTGGTCTCAAGCAATCCTCCCACTTTGGCTGCCCAAAGTGCTGTGATTATAGGTGTGAGCCACTGCGGCTAGCCAGTTATTTTAATTTTGAATAACAAAGTACCATTTGGGAAAGGCATACCAGAACAAAATGACTCAATGGTGCTGATTTTGGACACATAGCGGTAATCAGGTGGGACCTGTGAAGCAGGAAGCCTAAGCACCAAATCAGAAGCAACACTCCAGGGTGGTGAGCCAGCCCATGAGCAGCCTGATCATAAACCAGAATCTGCAGGGGCATTATCTAGCATTCCCTACATCTTCAGTGAAATAATTTCTTTGGTAATACAAATAGTGTCAAGACTGGTGAGTAGTTAGAAATATTGCACTGACTTCACTCTCCTTTATGAACAAGGCACAAGAAGGTGGTATATCTAAACCCACCATCAGCCAAATTATTTTGGTCTCTGTCCCTTCCTTCGCAGAGGACCCTCTTGCCTGATCCCACCCAGAACTGTCCAGCGCTCTCCTAGGACTATGGCGACATCTGCCCCAGCTCGAGTCTTTAATGCACAGTGCTTGCTTGACTGCCTAAGCCAGAGGGTGTCTTCCCCAAACTGCTGAACAAGTTGACTGTGTGTATTTGTGCTTCCTTGCCAATATGCATCTATATGTCACATGGGGTTCAATTAGACATTTTTGAGGCCGTAGGGGAGGGGATTTATAGTTCCCCACATGTCTCTAACCTCAAGAGGCTAGCACTACTTATAAAAAGAATCTGAGGCTGGGCGTAGTGGCTCATGCCTGCTAATCCCAGCACTTTGGGAGGCCGAGGCAGGCGGACCATCCTGGCCAACATGGTGAAACCCTGACTCTACTAAAAATGCAAAAGTTAGCTGGGCATGGTGGCGTGCACCTGTAGTCACTGCTACTCAGGAGGTTGAGGCAGGAGAATCACTTGAACCCGGCAGGCGGAGGTTGCAGTGAGCTGAGATTGTGCCATTGTGTTCCAGCCTGGTGACAGAGCAAGACTCCATGTCGAAAAAAAAAAGAATCTGAAACTTTCTGAATAGCTAAATTTGCTTAAGTCAGAAGGCAACATTGTCTGTTTCTCCCCCAAGACTCTTTTATAAACTCTTTTAAAGGTAGGGATCATGACCTTTTCTTAGCTTCTTTAGAATGCTAGTATTTGTACTAGCTTTGTACAAAAGTAAATACAGGAAGCAGATATGTTTGCTGACTTAAAGTGTGGGATTTGGAAAAAAATTTCCTATTTTCTAACCCTGTCTTTTGCATACAGTGAGAGACTTTGGGGAAGTTACTTAAGCTCACTTTGCTTCAGTTTCCTCCTCTGTAGAATTCAAGTGGTAACAACAGTACCCACTTCATAGACTTCTAATGCAGATTAGTAGATATGTAGAGCTCAGAACAGTATGTGACCTTCAATAAAAGTTATTCTCGATAACTTTTCTAAAATGTTTGTTATGTAAATTAATAGTAGTACAGAGTTCTGGCAATTGCACAAGAGCTCTGTTCAGGCCAGCTATTATTGTGCAATTAGTTGCCATAAATCTGTTACCACTTCCAAGATATGTATCCCTGTCAAGAAATCCACCTGTACCTCACACTAAGCCACCGCTGGCAGGGTTGCAAGGAATCCACCACACAGCCAGCCTCTCTGTCTCTGGTTCCTGCTTCTTACAAGACAGCTGAATACTTTCTGGGAAAGCCACCTGGAATCCAATCCCAACTCATTCCTAATAGGTCCTATTTTTTCCTCACCAAGTGACATCCCCACCAGGATGTTGGTGATTACAATTGGTAGCATTTTTCTTTGTTCCATTCCATCTCATTACTTAACTTTCCTCCTTCCCCCAGCTATGCTAAGTGATTCCCAGAATGTGAACCTGAATATGGTTCCTGTCAACTCTTGGAAGAGGCTTTTTTTGCATCAGAGCTGGGTTTGGCAATGGTTCTGTGGTTAGGCTAACATGTGGAGTACTTGTATAGCTTGCAGCATCATATGGATTTATACATGTCGAGAGGCACCAGCACATGCACACGGGATCCACATGGGGTGGTGTACATACCCCACTGCACATACACAGGTTCACGCCCCTTCTCTTCTTCACACAAGGTTCAGACTTATCCTGAAAAGACCTGACACAGTGACCAAGGAGTGGAGCCTTGGAGCGCAATCCACGGTAATTCTTTCATCCTATTTCTTCACACTTGTTTTGAAGAACCAGGGCCCCTACCCTGATGTTTATTCTCTTCCTCTCACCACTTGGCTCCCATCCTTTCCTCCGCCACTCCTGGGGAGGTTACGCCCTGTGGGTACAAGGCTAGGGTGTATGAATGTGTGCTCAGTGTGATGACTCCCTCTAAATGCAGCCTTCAGGCCCTTTGTGTCCCACGGGAAGGGAGTCAGAACATGGTCCTCCCACGCTGACAGTCCACCCATTAGCCCCAGGCTGTGGTAGTAAGGATAGGCACAGGGGAAGGTACATTCCAGACTAGAAAGCTGAGATTCTATCTTCTCAGGGCTGGCTTCTTTACTCTGGTTGCTGCTTGTTTTAGGAGGCTGTGCCCCTAAAACCTCTAAGCATTTAGAGGCTTCTGGCTTCCATATCCTGGAAATCGTCCAGCTCGTTAAGACAAATTTCTGGGCTTGGTTCATGTCACTCTGTAACTGATGTGGTTGGTGTCGCATGCCGACAGAGCAAGCAGGAGTATGGTCTCCATGAGGAGGAGGATAGGTCTCTCCTCTTTTTTCTAAGATGGTGACAACATGGCCTTCACACACAGAAGGCTATTTAACAGTTGGTATCTATGGCCATCCCAGTGTGTCTCTGTCAATAGAGAGATTTCCAGAGAAACCTTCCTAGTGAATTTGTTTAACAGTCTCTTAAACAGTGTTGAGTGAAAGGGAGAAGCAAGGCGGTATTAGCTTTCCACCAGTAAGTGAAAGGCATGGCTGACAAATGACACAAGGGAGATGTTAGTGAGGTAGAGTAGGTGAACTCTTCATCAGAGAGCAATGAAGAATAAATATTGTTTAAGAGCTCTGGACTGCTTCATCTTGCATGTATATTTTTTCCCCAACTAATTATGCACTGGCTTTGGCAAAAAGAATGGATAATGCAGGTAAGACATGTTTATATTCTGGTTGTCAAGGAGACAGGGAATCTGTTTGCTTAGTTTAATGCATAGGTACGCTTAGTAAGCACACCCAGCATTTAGATTCCTGGACTTTTACCAAATCTCTACATCTCTGCCCCAAGTCTATCTTGAGTTTAGTCATTTCTGGCATATTCTCTTTATGTTTCTCTTATTTCTATCACCCCCTCAGCCTAAGAAACTGCTGACATAAAATGAAATCCCTTGTGGTGAGAGAGTTTCAGCCAGCAGGAGATTCTGCCCGATGTCGGCAAGCCCCTAGAATGACAGACAGCAAACAGAACATCTACAGCTCAGCTCCCAGCACCCTTTCCTCTGTGAGGAAAATATAGACTTTCCTCAGCCTGCAATCGGTTCAAAGGACAAGTGACTTACATGGAATGACATGGTTGTAAAAGGCTGGAGTGAAAGGGGCTTGGAGCCAGAGAGGAACATGCTGGACTTGAGGGCAAGAAGGCTGAAGCATAGATGTTGGTTGGTAAGACAACGTTGGGTGTTGTCAAATGCAGGTCAGAATGGAATTCAGATCAAGGAGGGAGAGAAGATGAGATGTGAGGGAACATGATAGCAAAGTGTCTTGGATCCAGGTGCTGGGATGCCAAGGTTTGCCTGGCAGGATGGTGGGACTAGCTAGGTGAGCCTGGCCAGCTGTTCTGTTTCTCCTGGGATCATTTTCTGTGGAGCCTGCTCAGTTCCTGATATGGGAGAGGTGTTCAAAACACAGAAGAAAGGCTCAGGCAAAGATCTGGAGACAACACAGGCAAATCACAGGCCAGAGGCAGTCAACAATGTTGCTTTGTTTAGAACGATAGATATGTGTAAGGAAATGACTTAAGTGCTTCAATTTTACTTAACAATGAGTCAGAAGCCAAAATCAATCCTGGAGTGTGGATCTGACAACAGGGCTTACGAATTAATTTTTAGGTGTTGTGTGTGTTGTGGGTCACAAGGAGGGAGAGAGGAGGAAAGAGGCTGTGGGCTGAGGAACCCACCAACGAGGTGCTGCTGGAAGTCAGCATGAGATAAGGGAGGTCAGCTGTGGAGGGGCACTTATGGGACTAAAAGGGAGGAGCAGGAGGTAGGGTGAATGAGCAGGAATGAAAGCTGGATTGTATGAAAGACCCAGAGAGTGGGTTTACTCATTTGCTCCTTTGCCTTTCATTCATGCATCCACACCTGCCTTCTTCAGCGCTGGGTGTGCAAGTGCCTATGCTCAGTGATCATCTCTGTTGGCTGTAGGGCAGCAGCCAGAGGGGACACCACAAGCCTCCAGAGGGTGGCCATGCAGCACAGTGTGGACTCGAGATTCCATCTGCACTGGTTCATGTCCTGATTCTGTCTGTGTGGTTCTGGGCAATTTATTTAACTTGTCTAAAGCTCATTCTTTCCATTGGATAATGACCAACTCCATAGGGTTGTATGGAGGACTGTCTGAGATAATGCACTGAACTAACAAACACTAGCTGTTACACGATAAAGGAATGGTTGTGAAGCACCTGCCTATGTGTTAGGCACTGTGATAGATGTCAGGATGCCAAGACAGATAAGACCTCATCTTGTCCTCTAGCACCCCAAAGACAACCTTAGGGGAGGGGAGGGAAATTTGCAAATTACACTGTGTGCTGTAATGTGGTAAATAATCTAATAGAAGGATGCTGTTCGTGCCATGAAATTCAGACAAAGGGATTAATGGGGCTTGGGGAGTTCAGGCAGATGCCACAAAGGAAATAGTAATTGAACTGGGCTTTGAAAAGGAGTAGAAATTTGGAAGGCGAGTGGAGGGAGAAAGCAAAAAGAATTTCAGATAAAAGGAACATCATGAACAAAGGGAACATCACAGACAAAAGGGACATCATGTACAAAAGAGCAAAGCCTAAGGACCCACCACCTTTGCAGGGTTTTCTTGGGGATGAGCAGAGGCACCACGTGCAGGGCAGTAGGGCCACAGGTATAGAGGAAACAGCAACCGACCAGTGAACACTATTTTCCTCCCTGTCTTTGCTGAATTCCACTTATATCTCCTTTAGAAAACTTATAGCTCAAACCAAGAAAATGAGGAAACATCTCAAAAAAGAGGAGCGAGAAAGCAGGGGTCCTAAGGCTGGGTTTTTGTAACCATGGTTAATGAGTAAATGAAGAGAGAGTGAAGCAAGTGTCCGCAAAGGAGGCTGACAGAGGTCAGTTGGGGTGAGAGGAGCAGAACCAAAAGGGTTCATGTCACATAAACTAAAGAAGGAGAAGGCTCAGGAATGAGTTTGGTCAGTTATGTCAAATGTAATGAGAGGTCAGAAATGGAAGAACGTTGCCAGGGCTGCTTCTAGTGGCCTTCAGCGGTCTCCTTGGAAGTTTCCATGGTAACAGTGGCTGTTGCACAGGGCCTGGCCCTCCAGTGTCTGCCACAGATCAAGTGACATTTCTTCTTCCTCTGGTATCCTCACTTGCCCTCTGCATCCCCCACCCCAGGACACTACCAGGTCCACAGTATAGGCAGATTCCAGAGAGGTAGATGGAAGAGAGTATCCCAGCTCTATCCACCAGCCATCTCACAGACCCAGCCACTCCCCGTGGAAGGCCCCAGCCACTCCCCGTGGAAGGCCCCAGCCACTTGAGCCTTCTGGAAGGTTTTGGTCTCAGGTAGGAGAATCTCACTGTCATGAAAGACAGCTGCCTGACACACCCGATTCAGCTTAGGGGCACAATGAGTTAAGACCAAAATAAAGCAAAGCAAAGGCTCCTTACATATGTAGTTGGGGTTGGTCTTCAAACTGCCTGGTAATGCAATTCTCCCAGGAGATGACTTTAAAAGACTCAGACTGCAAATATTTAATGACAAATAGACTTGTTTGTCAAGATAAAGTCCTACAAGACTGGGTCACTCACAAATGCACTGGTAAGTAGAGAGACCACATTAAATACTTACAATATCCACTTATTCCAGCACCTATGATGAAACTCACGGAGCTTACGGTTCCCAAAAACTGCATATTAGTGGGTTTGCCCTTGCTTGACTTTTATGTCTATACATAGGATATGGACTCCCTCTGCTTCATAGTGGAAACCCTGAAGATAGAAATTACATGTGAAAATACAGTTATACAGTGGAGAAGTCAAACATAGTATATTCCCCTTTTTCTTGCCTCCTCCTCTTTGCTCCCCAAACTGCCTCATATTTTCTAAAATTTTAATAGTGAATCGATTCTGAAGAAAAACACTAAATAGCAATGTAAACTAATATGTTAATGTTTAATTCACTTTTGGTTTGCCAGGCATTGGAAACTTTGAACAAATTGGACTTAAAGATAAAAGATGGATAGAAATCTTAATACAATTTTGGTGGGGAAAAAAGGCAAAAGCAAAGAATCTAGCATCTGCTAGTTGCAAAGCAGAGTACTTAGCCCGTGGGAGTACAATAAAAAATAATGATACTCTAAAAACCCCCTTCATCTTCATCTATCTCAGAGATCCTTTCCTGGCCCCAAGACTGGGTGAGGGCACCTACTGTGTCTTGTGCAACACCCTGTGTGTTTTTGTGTCTATTTCACAACAGCTATCGTGCTTGTGTTTTCTTGATCAATATGTGTCTCCCCACAAATTGTAAGCTCCAAGAGGACAACGATTCTTGGTGAACCGATCCCATCTGGAACATCTCATACACTGCCTGAAACGCAGAGTAGATCTTCAATACACAATGCATGAATGGATGAAATGAGCAAACAATGGAAGACAAACACAATTTCTAGGTTATTAAGATGATTAATTCATCCCTCTTCTGGAACAGCAATGAAAGGTCCTTCAAATATCAGCTCACTCCCCCACTCCTCTGCTATTCTTCTTTTCTTTTCTTTCTCTCTTTTTCTTTCTTTCTTCTTTCTTTTTTTTTTTTTTTGCTTCCCCAATTACTTCCATGTGCCTCACTTGCCACCCCTCCCACCAGTCCCTCAAATATTAAAAGAACATCATCATCAACAACAAAATGCATTCTGTCTGCATCCTGCATCCTGGAGGAGGTGGTGGTGTCTTCATGGGCTGCACAAGTACAAGCCCACATCCTTGGCTGTGCTTCCTGGCGTTTTTATGTAATAGGAACATGCTGACTGGTATGTTCTCAGTTTGGAAAGAGACGCCGTGCCTGTTGTGGCTTTGAGTTCAGACCATTTTTCTTTCATCTTTGAAGATGACAAATGCTATAAACAAAGCCAGTCAAAATGAGCCTGAATGCTTCAAGCTCTAGCAAGACAGGAAGAAAGCTGTGTGGTGATATTGTTTAGAGACAGATAGTAATTGCTGTACTGGAGAGCCGATATTTGCAGAACTCAATTGTGTGGCGTCCGACTGAGTAAGTTAGCAAAATAAAGACAGATGGCAATGGATTAACTCCAACACGCCCACCAAACAATGGCAGCCAAAATGGAGAACTGCGGTGTGCTCTCAAAAGCGCTCTTTCTGGGAGAGTTCACCCATTGCCTCAATTAGATGCCACCTAGTGACTGACCAAAACATTGCATCTTGCCCAACCCTGTATATTTAGAACACAGCTTAAGGAGACTGTGCCATCGATTGTTAGGCTTTGTTTTCAAAAGACAGAGGGAGAAATACTGTGTCACGGCAGACTTGAAAACTTTCAGTTTGATGTTTAGTTCACTAAGAAATAATGGTTGAAATCTCTGTTCTTCCTTGTATGCTTAGAGGAAAACAGAAAAACAAAAAAGAGAGAAAACAAATCCTGCAAGACAGGCACCGCGTTTGATTTAGAAATGCATGACCTAGAGATTTAAGTTTGAGGACAGTTTGTACATTCTGATCCTCGATTTATACAACTGAAACTGAGGACAGTAAATAATTTCATTTCATCTAACAGTTCGAATTGATTATCAAGACTCTCTGGACTGTGAGGAATTATGAGGTAAACTCCAAGGGTTGGGGCTGGGACCCCGTGGTCATTGATGATTGTCTGTCATGCTGCAGAAGAGGAGAGTGGTGGAAACTGGGTCCTTACTGGACAACTGTACATCAGGCTAGGAAATCTCCTAATTTGTTTAATCATGAGTGTTTAGAGAAAGAGTTCTTTGTATTCCTGAGAGTCTGAGGGCAGAAGCTGAAATGGGCATAGAACATATAGAAAAGGTGATGCTTTTCCATCTAAAGGAGAGATGAAGGAATAATACAAGCAATTTTGTTATGATCTACCAAACTAAGGTTTCATTATGTTTTCCCCTCATTGTGGAAGGCACTGTTGGGTTGGCAATTTGCACCACTACCTTATATAATTTAGTCCTGGAGTATGTGCCAAGAACTTTATAATGAAACCCTGGTTCCTAACTATAGGATATATTTTTGAAGTGAAGGTCTAGACAATTTCAGTAACTGGCCCAGAGTACGAGGTTGAGAAGGGAAGGAGCTTTAGTTCCTAGGCTCCTCAACCACTACCTACCATGCTGGGCTGACATTGCATTCCTTGCTTGTCCCTAGCAGTCACCTACTCAGTGCTCCTGGCTAAGAGTGAGATCCTTTTCTCCTTTGGCCCTCAACATCCATTGGTGACCAGCAAACAGTGCCAGCTATGTCTACAGATCGGGGGGACATGCAGTGTAGAGAGTCAGGTAGTTGTGTGGTTCATTGGTCAGGGCCTGCCCAACAAAGTCCATATGTCAGGGTAAGAACCTGGGTCCCCAGCTGCTATACTTCTGTTTTCTCAAGTAAGTCCTTAGAGGCCCATGTCTTTTGAGCTCAGTTTATTACAGAGCAGAAAGCCACACACACAGTCTTCAAATTGTTCAGGCTTTTCTAGTTTTAATTCAACTTAACACTCATTGATTAACTGAATGCTTACCAAATGCAAGACACTTTGCTAGGAGTCAGACAAGGGTTCTAGCTTCAGCCCTGCATAGTTATTTTGCTGTCAGAAGTCTCTGCTTCCACTCCAGTTGAATGAGAATCCTGAGCTCAAGTAAACCCTCTAAATTCCTTTCTTAATCTAAAGCTTTATGGCTTTATGAAAAGAACGCTTGAAAAAGGAGGCTTGGTTTCAGATTTGATGTGTTAAAATATGATAATTTTATTGTTTCTTCATTCAAAAATATTTTTTTGAGTACCAACTAATGTGTAATGAACAAGACAAAGCCCTTGACCTCACAGAGTCTATAGTCTACTTGGGGGCAACAATGAAAAGACTTAACAGTAAATGCAAAATAAAATGTACCAGATGCGCTATGAAGACATAAGGCAAAATAAGGAGAGAAAGGGAGAATGACCAGGGAAAGCCCCTCTGACTGATGTGGGGAGAGGGCTATGTGAGGTCTGGAGAGAGTACTGGGCAGAGATATGTACAAACGTGAGGGCTCTGGGGGAGGGCAGGCTTGGCACACTTGAGGAATAGCAAAGGGGCACTTAGGTAAATAGTTTACTCATCGCTACATGCAACCCACTCATCTGAGGAGCCTAGAAGAGTACCCTCAAGGAGACTGTAGTTGGTGAATGACTCGCTTTGTGCCAGGCACTATCCTAGGTGTCAGAGGGCACAGAGATGGGAAGTAGACACCACCTGTGTGTGAGAAGTTCACGTTTTAACGAACAGTTAGGAATGCAGGGATAAAAGACCAATATGATGAAAGAAGCACTGAGAGTAAAATTATGGCTGAGGGCGATGGGAACTCAACAGAGAAGGCTGAGCTCAACATTTCAGGTGGGTCTTGCAGGATAAACGGGGAATTGGATAGGCTGGGGATCAGGGACTGGAGGTTGCAAGGGCAGGAACACATGGAAATATAAGACATGACTGGGAAATAATGAGTCAAGGTCCAGGTTGGCAAAGCACAGGGCAACAAGACTTTATTGTCAATAAAACCAGAATGGCTTTTGTGTCTCATCTGCTTTGATGTGATTGTCATGTTTGGACTATATTCTGTACACCAGTGGTCCACAATATTCATTCTTAAGGACTCTCTTTTAATATTTTATTTCCTATAGCTTGCATGTCTTTATAGATTTGTTTTTTGTCCCCCCAAATATTGCAATTAGTAAGAAGTAACTAAAGAAGTAACTAATTTGTTTCCCCATTCAAAAAAGTCATCCAACCCTTATGACTTCCAATGAGAGCCACAGATAAGCATGGAATATAGCATGTTACTATACTGAGTTGATCAAATTAGTCCCATGCCCCAACCTGACTGCAAGGGATGCTGGAATATATGGGGATACACAAGGAATATTTGTTAATCACTAACTACCTCTGCTACATAAAGGTATAAAGGTACATTTTGTCCCTGGATTCTTGAAGTTCAGAGGAGTCTTCAGTTGAGAATTCTACACTTTAAGAAGCATAGGAGTGACAAGATTGGTTTGTTTTCCAGGAAGATCACTCAGGTGGAAGGTCAGACAATGGGCTGCCTGGGTAGACTGGAGGCAGGAGGACCAGTTGGGAAGTTCTTAATGCTCCAAATAAGAGAGGAGGAAGGCCTGACTCAACACATTGGTAGTGGAATGGATCAGGGAACAGACTCAAAAAAGAGTTCTAGGATTAAAATTCCCCAGTGTTGATGCCATGCATGGGAATGAGGTGTCAGAGTTGATTCTTGGGTTCCTAGGCTGAATGATTCAAAGGCACTGTGATGACTACAGCATGAGTCAGCAAGAGAGGCAGGGCCAGGCAGGCAGGACCCTCTTCCCAGGGTGCAGGAATAATGGTTGTCAGTTATTCTTCTTTCCTTTCGGACCTGATAATTTGCCATACTCCTTTCCCAGCCCAGAAAACACAGGTCTGAGTCACAGCAGTGGGAATGCAAAAGTCAAGACGCCCGAGTAAGGGGAGACCTGACTGGAAGTTTTGGATCCAACCCAGGCATCAAAAGCGATCTTAGCTCTACACATCTAGGCGTAGGTGCTCTGTTGAGTGCCTGGGCCAAAAGCACTTACAACAGCCACCATGGCCATCCCCTGGTGCTCCCTCTTCTCTTTCATTCACTTTCCTTTATCAAGTTTCTTCTTTCTGGACTCTCCCCCCTTGTCCCTGCTGACCATGCCAATTGGCACCAAGCATTATAGCAATCCCTTCAATCACTCTGGGAATACTGTAATCAAATGTATTCATGTACTTATTCAGAAATCCAGTCTGTTCTATCTCCCATTAGATGGTAGCCTCACCTGTAAGAGACCATGCCTTCCTAACTGCTGCAAAATAGAACTTGTCTCACCCCTTTCAATAAAGGGGCTATACCCATTAACAAAGTTAGCTTACTCTGGACATCAGAACCCTGAATGCAAAAATCAACTGCATTTCTTCTCTTGAAGCATCTTCTTCTTAGCAGAATCTGCATGTTAGGGTTTCTTTGAACTTCATATAGGCAATTTAAAAAATTGAGATAAATTGGAACCATACTTAGAAACAAACTCTGCCCAGTTTACTCAAAGTCCATTTTGTTTACTCAATATGATGAACTATGAGTAACACATAATACAACGTAATGCTATAGCCACAGTGTGGGACCATTATGATGGAAAGCATAAGAGAATGGGCTTGGGCATCAGGGAAAACTTGGTGCTTGGGTTCTAAATCCGCCATGTAGTGCATCTTACAGAGCTTCACTATCTTTATTGGCAAATGAGGGATCCTACAAGGCTAATGGCAGTAGCTGTGCTCAGCTTAAGCCTATGATATGTAGAGCACCTAGTGCAGGCCTTGAAGAGGAAGAAACACTCCACAGAAGGTAGCCAATGCTGCGATTATTCATCCATTCCCTTCCTGATGACATTATGGTGTAATCTGAAATGTTTCTGGCTTCCGTCTTATCTATGTCCTGTTTGCTTGTTATCACCCTGACCTTGTGTTCTTCACTGATCCTTATCCATGCCTCACACCCAACCTTAATGGGCTCATCACTTCCTAATCTTAGTATTAATTGTGAAGATTTGTCTGTATTTTGTTTGCTCAAAACTTGAACCTAAAAGTAGTCTACATCAACTGCATGTACATACAGATTGGGCTCTTTATGTTTCTATTTGCTGTTCTATAAGGCCAGGCAAATACTAGAGGAAAAACATGCTTCCAGTTCTCCCAGAGCTGCCTGGGAATATTTTGTGGTGGAGGAAGCAGAGCCAGAGAAATGTTTTCAGCTTGAAATAAATAATTATACTGCTCATAAATAAATTAATGTAAGGACTCAGCTTATGAATTATTTGTGTTAGCTACAGAGAAGCTGGGGTTAAAAACTGGACTATTGTTGCCTTGCTACATATTTGCTATTCAACCATTCTTCACCCATTTATATGTGTAGGAGCAGTGAGTACAAGGCTGTATGGTATGGGCAGCACTTAAGATTCTGTTCCACATATTTGGTATGTTCCTGATACAGTTTAGGTGTTCAAAGCTGCTCCATATAGCCTTTCAAGAAAAGGATCTGTAGAAATATATCAAAGCAAACAAATACATACCGACATGAAATGACACATTTCTTTCTACCTGGGCTTATATACAGTGTCTTGGCATCTTTGCAGTTCTTAGCGCTTTGATTTCCTTTTACCTCTTACAGATGTTTGACCAACATGTGGAAGTAACCAAGGCGAATCAAGAAGAAGAAATCTACATCTTGGGAGAGGCACTATGGTTGGAGAGTGGCTGGAATAGGAAAAATGTATATGGTGGAAGGGGGAAGGGGTGGGAAGCATGCTGAATTGTGTCTCCCCAAATTTCATATACTGAAGTCCTAACCCCCAATACCTCAGAATGTGACTGCATTTGGAGATAGGGTTTTTAAAGAGGTAATTAAGTTAAAAATGAACTCATTAAGATGGACTCTAATCCAATATGAATGATGTCCTTATAAGAAGAGGTGATTAGAACACAGAGGGAAGACCATGTGAAGACACAGCAAAAAGGTGGTCATCTATAAGCCTAGCAGAGAGACCTCAAAAGAGACTAACCTTGCTGACACCTTGATCTTGGACTTCCATCCTCCAGAATTGTGAGAAAATAAATTTCTGTTACTTAAGCCATCTAGTCTATGGTACATTTTCACAGCAGCCCTAGCAAACTAATGCACATCTCTTGCTGGTTTGTAGTCCCAAGTGAATATTTCACAAATAAAGAAGCTAGGCAATGCTGAGATAAATGGTTATGTATCTATAAAATATTGTGTGTAGGCATGTTGGTATTTTATACAGACCAGAAGTGCCCTATACCTTTATGCCTAAAATTATTATTCAAGTTTAAATTATTCAAGATCTTGGGGTTTAACTCATGCAGAATCATATTCTAAGACCCCTCTTTTAAAGAGATATTAAATGAGTAATTCTCAAACTCTTCCTTCTAGGTATTCATAAAAGCAGATTAGAAAAAAATGGATGTAGCAGTGAATTTGTCTGGAAAGGGAACCTGGAGTAACCCGACTTTCCTTAAAGTTAGGTTTGAGATATAATTTACATAATTAAAATTTTTATTGTATAATTGGTTGAATTTTTGCAAATACATTCAATCATGTAACAACTATCACAATGAAGGTAAAGGGTATTTTCATAATGCCCAAATTTCCTTATGCTCCTTTGCAGTCAATTTCCCTCCTCTCCTCCCTGCCCTTGGCAACCACTGAGCTAATTTGTACCCCTGTAATTTTGCCTTTTTCAAAATATAAATGGATGCATACAGTATGCAGCCTTTTGTGTCTGGATTTTTTTTCTTGTATTTTTGAAGGCCTGTTTTCCCCTTTTTTATTGGTACATAATAGTTGTACATATTTGTGGGGTACATGGATGTTTTCATACAAGCATACAATGTTCAATGCTCAAATCAGAGTAATTGGGATATCCATCACCTCAAACACTTATCTCTTCTTTGCATTGAGAAGATTCCCAATCTTCTAGCTACTTTGAAATTTACAACAAATTATGGTTAATTGTAGTTGCTCTACTGTGCTATCAAGCACTAGAACTTACTCCTTTTATTTAACTGTGTTAATGTACCTATTAACCAACCTCTCTTCATTCCCCTTTCCTCTCACCTTTCCAGCCTCTGGTAACCACTGTTCTGTTTACTACCTCCATGAGATCAATTATTTTTCACTCTCATATATGAGTGACAACACATAGTATTTGCATTTATGTGCCTGGCTTATTTCACATAACTTCTAGTTTCATCCATGTTGCTGCAAATGACAGGATTTCATCCTTTTTCATGGCCAAATAATATTCCACTATGTATATATACCACATTTTCTTCATCTATTCATCTGTTGATGTACACTTAGGCTGATTCCATGTCTTGACTATTGTGAATAGTGCTGCAACAAACATGGGAATGCAGATATCTCCTTCACATACTGATTACCTTTCTTTTGGGTAATACTCAGCAGTGGGATTGCTGGATCATATGGTAATTCTGTTTTTAGTTTTTTGAGGAATCTCCCTATTGTTTTTTGCAGATGTACTAGTTTGCATTCCCACCAATAGTGTAAAAGTGTTCCTCTTTGCATTCTTCAATTGAAATAAGGTGATATCTCATTACGGTTTTGATTTGCTTTTCTCTGACAACTAGTGATTTTGAATATTTTTTCATAGACCTGTTGGTCACTTGAATGTCTTCTTTTGAGAAATGTCTATTCACAACTTTTGCTCATTATAAAATCAGATTATTTGTTTTATTGCTGTTGAGTTGTTTGAGTTCTTTATATATTATGGTTATTAATTTCTTGTCAGATGGATAATTTGCACATTTTTTCCACTGTTCTGTAGGCTGTCTCTTCACTTTGTTAATTGTTTCCTTTGCTATGCAGAAGATTTTTAGCTTGATGCAATCCCATTTATCCATTTTTGCTTTTGTTGCCTATCCTTTTGGGTCTTAATAAAAAAAGAAAAATCTTTGCCCAGATAATGTTCTGAAATATTTTCCCAATGTTTTCTCCTAGGAGTTTTATGGTTTCAGGTCTTGCATTTAAGTTTTTAATTAATTTTAATTTGATTTTTGTATATGATTAGAGATAGAAGTCTAGTTTTATTTTTCTCTATATGGGTATCCTGTTTTCCTAGCACCATTTATTGAAGAGATAATAATTTCCCCAATGTATGTACTTGGCACCTTTGTTGAAAATTAGGTGGTGTAAATGCATGAGTTTATTTCTGGGTTTTCTATTCTGTTCCATTGGTTTATGTGTCTGTTTTTATGCCAGTACCATGCTGCTTTGGTTACTCTAACTTTGTAGTATATTTTGAAGTCAAATAGTATGATGCCTCCAACTTTGTGTTTTTGCTCAGGATTGGTTTAGCTATTCAGAGTTGATATGAATTTTTGGATTTTTTTCTATTTCTATGAACAATGTAATTGGTATTTGGATAGGGTTTGCATTGCATCTGTAGATTACTTTGGGTAGTCTGGACATTTTAACAATATTAGTTCTTCTAATCCATGAACATGGGCTATCTTTCCATTTTGAGGGGTGTATCATCTTCAATTTCTTTCATCAGTGCTTTATATTTTTCCTTGTAGAAATCTTTCTCTTCTTTGGGCTGGGCATGGTGGTTCACACCTGTAATCTTAAGCATTTTGTGAGGCTGAGGTGGGTGGATCACTTGAGGTCAAGAGTCTGAGACCAGCCTGGACACATGGTAAAACTCTCTCTCTACTAAAAATACAAAAAATAGCTGGTGTGCTGGCAGGTGCCTGTAATCCCAGCTACTTGGGAGGCTGAGGCAGGGGAATAGCTTGAACCCAGGAGACAGAGATTACAGTGAGCCGAGATTGTGTCACTGCACTCCAGCCTGGATGACAGAGAGAGACTCCATCTTAAAAAAAAATTATGTCTCTTCTTTGCTTAATTTTATTCCTAGTGATTTTATTTTTTCCTAGTTACTATAAATGGGATTGGTTTCTTGATTTATTTTTTTTTTCAGATTATTCACTGTTGGTTTATGGGAATTGCTACTGATTTTTGTATCTGATTTTGTATGCTGCAAATTTACTTAGGTTATCAGCTCTAACAGTTTTTTGGTGGAGTCTTTAGTTCTTGTCTAAATATAAGATCATTTTATCTGTAAACAAGGACAATTTGACTTCTTTCCAGTTTGGATGTTCTTTTTTTTAAATCTTATCTAAAAGAGATTTGTTCTATGATTCTAGAAAGTATTTGAATTTTATACTCAATTCTGACATATATGCAATATATATCAAAAGTCAAGTAATGTATCTATGTTTGTTCTAGCATTGGAATACATTTAAGCCTTATATTTAAAACTTGCACAATTAAATTACTGAAATGCAACCTAATAATAATCAAACAAAATTAATGCTCTGTGAAGATACATCATTTCCAAATTTAACAACATCTCTACTAATTACAAAGGTGTTTGGATTAGAAGACACCCCCAAAAAAGTTCAAAGAGATATTCAATAGTACTAAAAGTATCTTCTTACCTTTATGAAAGATTGAGATTATAAGTGTCTTACACCAATATTATATGTAAAATAAATGAAAAACATTTTAAATAAGAAAGACATCCAAATAGGCCACATGAAATGCTCGATAGTAATAAGTCATTGAAACATAATGTTACCCTGAAGTCTAAAACTAATACATAATTAGTAGGAATAATAGTAGTAGTGGCTGTGGGTCTCTGATGTCAGGTTAGTAACCATTAAGCCAGTTCCTTACAAAAGGAGTTCTTTGTGGTTGGTTGTTTCCCTGAGCATGATTCATTTGTGGGATATGTTTACTAACTGTCTCTGTAATATTTGTTTTTTAAAAAAGTTCTTGTATGAAGGTTGTTCTTTCCACCCAAGGTCTAGGCCATGGATGAGATAAACACAAAAAAGAAGAAGAGGTACCCACTTGGTACCTCTTCTCAGCCATTCCTTACTGAATTCTTTAAGATCCAGATCAAGTATTATGTCTTCTGTGTGCCCATCATGACCCATTTCCCAGCCCAAGGCAGAATTATTTTTTCTTAATTTTGGCCTCTTATAACACTGTGCACATCTAGTTATCATATTTTATGACAATTAATTTCTTATATGTGGGTATCCATGGCTATACTTTCATCTAATTGAAGACAAGGATCGTCTGACCTCTGTATTACTAGATCCTGGCATTTAGCAAATCCTTAATAAATATATGCTAAATTAAGTTGAGCCCTGCTGGGTGCAGTGGATCATGCCTGTAACCCCAGCACTTTGGGAGGCCAAGGGAGGCAGATCACTTGAGGCCAGGAGTTTGAGACCAGCATGGCCAACATAGTGAAATCCCATCTCTACCAAAAATACAAAAAAATTAGCCAGGTGTGGTGGCATGTGCCTGTAACCCCAGCTACTCAGGAGGCTGAGGTAGGAGAATCGCTTGAATCCGGGAGGTGGAGGTTGCAGTGAGCAGAGATTGTGCTACTGCACTACAGTCTGGGTGACAGAGAGAGACTCTGTCTCAAAAAGAAAGAAAGAAAAAATTTAGTTGGCCCTTGCAATCCATGATATGCCGCATGTCACAGACCCCCCCAGTCAGACTTATGAGAACCAAGAACTGACCTGTGGAGGTGGAAAGCTAGTATTCATTTTAATTTGTGCATCGGGCTTCAGGTTTCCTGCCAGTCTGCCAAGTTTTTGACCCAGATTCCTTCTCTGAGCCTATGTGCCCAGTCCAACTACAAGTATAATTCCTACTCTGACCCAGATCCACTGCCTTTTCTTGTACCAGCTCACTGAGATCTCCTGGTTTGGCCCCATGTATGAAATCTAATATGTGACCAAGACAACCCTGGTGAAGATCCAGGCAGGGCAAGCCAGCACTGCCAGGTCTCGAGTGATACCTAACTCTCCTGGATGTCTGCAAGGCAACTGGGAGGGCCAAGCAGAATAAACTTTCACATGAGTATTGGGTCAAGTATCTCATGTACTGCCCACAGCAAACTCTGAGGCAAGACGCAGTTGCAGGTGTGGGCCAGGGTGTAGCACAGAAATAAGCAGATTTGTTGGTTGTGAACTTTGCTTGCTCCTCTGGCTGTGACCATCCCATCTATAAGAAATAGACAAAACTGGAACAAGTGTTCAGTGAAAAGAAAAAAGGAAAAGGAGGTACAGGTAGGCCCAAATAAGGTAAAGGGATGCATTTCTATGTAGCCCCAATTAGGGGCTAATATACACCTTATAGTGAGTATATATATCACTTTACTCCTTATAGTGAGTTCAATAGTTGACCCCCAAAGATGTGGCCACATTCTAACCCCTAGTTCTTATAAATGTGAACCTATTTGGAAAATTGTCTTTGCAGATATAATTAAGGATATTGAGATGATCCAGAATTTAGGGTGAACCCTTAATTCAAAGACAGGTAATAAGAAAAAGGCAGGAGATTTGGGACAGAAACAGACAGAGGGAGAAGGCCAAGTGAAGACAAAAACAGATTGACGTTATGCTGCCTAAAGCCAAGGAATGCCTGGAGCCACCAGAAGCCAGAAGAGGCAAGTACATTCTCCTCTAGAGCCTTCAGAGGAGCATAGCCCTGCCGATACCTTGATTTCAGACTTCTGGCTCCAGAACTGTGAGAGAATAAATTTCAGTTGCTTTAAGTCAACACATTTGTGGTATTTTCTCAAGACAACCCTTAGAAACGAATGCATCCCTCCTTTGCTTCTCTGTCAGAGAAATGGGTATGCATTGTAGTATTTGGGTCTAAGAAGAAGGTTCTCAGAACATTAGACAAAGAAGGTAAGGCAAAAGGGAAGTGACTGGCCCAAAACCATGAAGAAAAAGTCTTCCTCCTGAAATCGTCAGTGGAGACCAGAAGTATCCATAGGAAGCTTTCTATTAATCAATTTAGTTTATCCCAAGAAAGGATCTTCCACTTACAAGAGAAGTAACAGTAATAGAAATAATATAATTACTGAGAGTGATCCACATGTAAGACATTGTACCAAGTGTTCTACATATGTTTATTTTTTCTGATGAGAAAATTGAGGCTCAGAATGACTGGGTAAACCTAGGTATAGTACTTACTGTTTGCCAAACCCAGTTCTAAGAATTTTATAATTATTAACTCCTTAACCCTCATAGTAGCCCTATGAAGCAAGAATTGTTATTCTTTGTTTTACAGATGAGAAAATTGAGACCCAGACAGGTTATATAATGTCTCTAATGTCACACAGTCAGGAAGTGGAGAAGCTGGGATTCAATCCCAAGAAGTCTTGCCCCAAAGATTCTGACCTTAACCTTCACTCCACAGCTCAAGGGTAAAGAATAGGGATTTGAATTCAGGTGTATCTGACCCCAAATCCCATGTTCGTTCCATAAATTGCACTGCCTCTTAAATAGACAAATCCTGGAATTGCACTGTGAGCAGCAGTCCTGCCCATATGACTGTCCCTGACTGCCCTGGTCCTTCTCGGTTGCAGGCTCTGAGACTCTTCAGCCAGCAGGCTGATTCCTACCTGTTCCTTACACAATCTTGAGTACAACAGCCAACACAGATAGGGGCTTAGCCCTAGCCCCTGGCAGAGATGGGCATTTGTTCTGAGGGCAAGTCGCTGGGATATTGCAAAGGAGCCCTGGCCAATTCCTTCCCTATGCTGTCATATCCATGTTTGTCAGCTGTGCAACTGAGAATTTCATTATTTCAACAAACATTTATCAGGTATCTTTTGTATGCTCTGCAATGTGCCAAAAGCTGGAGATACAGTGAAGGCCCAGGAGGCCCAGGCATATAATTCAGAATGATATGTATTATCAAGGAAGAATAGTACCAATAGTGGCCACTGTTTTTAGAGTGTTTATGTGCCAGTCATTATATAATCCTTGCACACATGCTGATCTGGGAGAACACAGAAGGGTCACCTAACCCAGTCTAGGGAAGTCAAGAAAGGCTTCCTGGAAGGTCCTGGTGGATACCTGAGGGGTGAGTAGGCATTATTCAAGTAAAGAAAGAGTGCCAGGGAGAAGCATCTTCAGACAGAAGAGTGAAGTTGAAAGGGCACACAGCATATGTTGTAGAGAGGGAAAAGTTCAGTGTGGTGGGGGAGCAGGGCAGGAGGTGGGAGTAGCAATGGTTGTGTCAAGAGAGTATGTCTGCAGGGACAAGATCATCAGGACCTTATAAGCCATGTTGACAGTTTACTAGTCTAGCTAGTAAAGTGCCCTCCATGTCAGTGCCTGTTAGCAGGACCCTTAGCATCCTTCTGCTCTTGCTGAATTCCCTGTTCCTTTTCTAGTATGTGGAGTCCTGATTCCAGTTGGATGGACAACTATTGCCTGACCACCCATCTGACTGCAGGCACTACTGCTTTCCGAAAGCTCCTTGGATACTTACACTGGCCTGACTGATACTCAAGTTCACTGCCTCCTATGGACTCCTTCAATTTGATGATTGGATACTACCAGCCGTGGAGAGCAGATCCACAGGCGAGTTACTTCTTTAGCCCTGGCCCAGCTGTCCTTCCTTCCCACTTCTGATACCTGAAGGAGTCCCTGATTGCGAAGCTTCCTCAAAGGCTATTTCCTGAAATGGAACTGGTGTAGGATCCTGTTTACATTTCCCCTTCCTTGGTCCAGGTTTATCCCACATATGCACAGATTTGCAGCTTGAGCAATGGCTTAATGACTTGGGCAAGAAGGAAGTAATCCTACACTATACTCAGCTTATACTCAGTAGTTGACCTGAAATAAGATTTTTAAAAATTTAAAGATATTGCCAACAATTTAAAAATTCAGATATTTTTCATTTAAAATTCAGATAAGATGGCTCCTTTCAAAAAAGGAAAGATCTAGCAGCTTGGGGCCATAGTTTTCCCATGGGCACAATCATCTAAGACTGAGGGCCTGGATAGTCCAGCAGACAGCTGTGTTAGCTGCCAGGATTCAAATTCCATCCCTGCTAACTTACAGGTAACTGTATTCATGAACTTACCCTCTCAGAGCCTTGGTTTCTTATCTTGAAAGATTGCTAAACTAATAGTATTTATTTTTGTATACAAAAAATGCTTAAAACTATCACATAATAATCATTCAATAAATGTCAATGGCTTTCTCCCAACACATACACTTACATAGGTGGCTTTACTGTTTTTCTTATCCTCATGGTCCCGTGAGCATAGTCTAGATAATTAAACTAAATGAGTTTGGCAACTGTGATACTTCAAGTCACTAAGTAATAGCTCCAGTCCACATCCTTTCCTGGGTTGACTGATCACCATCTCAGCATGACATGTCCCTTCTCTTCCTCATCCTGGTGGAGCCCATAATGAGGCCTGACAGCAGGGCAAAGGACACACAGCCAAGCTGAGCCTCAGATTTTCTAATTAGAGGTTTCTGGACAGAAGAAACATGGTCCCTTAGTTGCTTAAGGGTGTCTTATCCACTTTCTAACATTGAGTCTTTCTCTAACACTTTGCCGTCCCAATCCTCTCATAGGTATGGGGGAAAATCTTTTGCAGAATTCAGTTAGCAAGTCAATCAAGAAGAAGACACAAATCCTTGGGAAAACAAGGGGTGCTTTCCTCACAGAAAGTGGTTTCCAATAAACTAATTTCAGCTGCTAAGCAACCTTGATGACGCCTTTTCCACAATTACAGCTAAATAGAAGTCTCTATTGTCTACAGGGGATTAAGGGGATGCTTTTATGAGTCAGAAGAAAGCACCAGGAAAAGTTGTACTCAAGCTTTGGATGAATGTAAAAATACTGCATAAGGAGCAAAACCAGGGAGGCATGCCCGGTTGTGTTGTATGATGAATATAGCTATTTTATTCATGCTTTGGGGTTTGACTCTTGTTTTGGGAGTTAGTCGTAAAGGCTAGGTTGTTCATTTATAGCTAAGTGGATGGAGTCGTGGTACCGACTCCCTGTTTCTCTCAAGACTAATAATTAAAGCTGTTGCATCTTACGCCAAACTAAGGGAGGGACAGTGGAACTCCCTGGAAGTGAGGAAGAGCTTTTGAGGCAGGTTGGATGTTGCAACTGTCAAATCCCACAGTGTAGTCATTGTGGTAAGGAGATGAGGTGAACTGTGAGTCAGCCAATAAGAGCAGCTGCTGAGTGGTACCATTTCCAATCACTGACATCTCTTGGCTCTGCTTGGGGAGATAGGGCAGGGACAAAGCCAGTCCCGTAATTCCTTTCACAAAGATTAACACACTGAGTGACTACATCTCCCATTGCTGAAAGCATGGAAAATCCTTTGTCACTATTTCCGAAGCTTCTAACCATATATTTCCCCTAATAATCAAATGCGGCTATTTCAACAAAGTCAATCAGTTAAAGAACAATATTTGGAGAGAGGAACGTTTGGTGTCTTCTTTGTAACTTTTTCTCTTTTTTTCACTTCATCCAACAAATTTTTATTGTATGCCTACTGTGTACCACATGTGAAAACAAAAATTAACACTTGCCAAGCTAAGATATACTATGTGCCATACTTGCTGGCTCACAGTTCACCTCATCTCCTTACTATCATGACTACACTGTGGGATTTGACAGTTGCAATACCTAATCTGCCACATACATGCACTCTTGCCAAACCCTTTTCATTCATCACATAATTTACTCATATCTATTACCCTCTGAGAGAGGTACTCTTAATCCCCCATTTTACAGATGAGCAAGCTAAGGCCCACAGAGATTTAGCTATTTACCCATGGTAAATGCAAAGTCAGGATTCAAACACAGACAGCCTGACTCCAGAGTCTGGGCACAGTAAACTTGTTCCCCACAAAGTTTGTTTCTGGGTTCTCTACTCTGTTCCATTGGTCTGTGTGTCTGTTTTTATGCTAGTACCTGCTGTTTTGGTTACTATAGCTCTGTAGAATAATTTGAAGTCAGATAATGTGATTTCTCCAGTTTTGTTCTTTTTGCTCAGAATAGCTTTGGTTATTCTGGGTTTTCTGTGGTTCCATATAATTTTAGAATTATTTTTTCTATATCTGTGAAGAATGTCATTGGTATTTTAATAGAGACTGCACTGAATCTGTAGATTGCTTTGGATAGTATGGATATTTTAATAATATTGATTCTTCCAATCCATGAACTGGAATATCTTTTCATTTTTTGTTGTCCTCTATAATTTCTTGCATCGATGTTGTATGGTTTTCATTGTAGTGATCCTTCATTTCTTTGGTTAATTTAATTATTATTTTATTTTATTTGTAGTTATTGTACATGGGATTACTTTCTTGATTTCTTTTGCAGATTAGTCGCTGTTGGCATATAGAAATGCTACTGAATTTTGTATGTTGATTTTGTATCCTTCAATGTTACTGAATTTGCTTATCAATTCTATTAATAATAGCTTTTTAGTAGAGTCTGTAAATATAAAATCATATCACCTGCAATGAGGATAATTTGACTTCTTCCTTCCAATTCAAATGCCCTTTATTTCTTTTTTTTGTCTGACTGCTCTAGCTAGGATTTTGAGTACTATTTTGAATAAAATTGGTGAAAGTGGGCATCCTTGTCATATTCCAGATCTTAGAAGAAAGACTTTCAGTTTTTCCCCATTCAGTATGATATTACCTACCTGTGCATCTGTCATACTATATGGCTTTTATTATGTTGAGGTATATTTCTTCTGTGCCCAGTTTTTTGAGGGTTTTATCATGAAGGAATGTTAAACTTTATCAAATATTTTTTCCACATTAACCGAAATGATTGTATGGCTCTGTCCTTCATTCTGTTGATATGATATATCATATCAGTTGATTTGTGTATGTTGAACACCCTTGCATCTCTGACATAAATCCCACTTGGTCATAATGAATGATTTTTTAATATGCTGTTGAATTCAGTTTGCTAGCATTTTGTTGAGGATTTTTGCATCAATGTTCATCAGGGATATTGGCCTGTATTTTTCTTTATATAATGTCTTTGATTTTGATATCAAAGTAATACTGGCCTGGTATAATGTACTTGGAAGTATTCCCTCCTCCTCTATTTTTTGGATTGGTATTAGTTCTTCATTAAATATCTGGTAAAACTCATCAGTGAAGTGACTGGGTCCCTGGCTTTTCTTTACAGAGAGACTTTTTATTATGGCTTAGAGCTCAGTACTTGTTAGTCTGTTCAGGTTTTGGATTTCTTCATGGTTCAATCTCAGTAGGTTGTATGTGTCTAGGAATTTATCCATTTCTTCTAGGTCTCCCAACCTATTGGCATTCAGTTACTTATAGAAGCCACTATTGATCCTTTGAATTCCTGCAGTATTGGTTGTAATGTCTCTTTTTTCATCTCTGATTTTATTTGAGTCTTCTCTCTTTTTCTCTTGGTCAGACTAAAGATTTGTCCATTTTGTTTATCTTTTCAAAAAAACAACTTTTTGTTTCATTAGTCTTTTGTATTTTTTCATTTCAATTATTTCTGCTCTGATATATATTATTTTTTTCTTCTACTAATTTTGGGTTTCTTTTGCTCTGCTTTTCCAGTTCTCTAAGATGCATGTTTAGGTTGTTTATTTGAAGTTTTTTTACTTTTTTGATGTAGGCACTTATTGCTATAAACTTCCCTCTTAGTACTTCTTTGGTTGTTTTCCATAGATTTTGGTATACTGTGCTTCCATTTTCATTTGTTTTAAGAAATTTAGGTCAGGTGTGGTGGCTCACACCGGTAAGCCTGTAAGAACTTTGGGAGGCCAAGGCAGGCGGATTGTTTGAGCCCAGGAGTTTGAGTCCAGCCTGGGCACCATGACAAAACCCCATCTCTACAAAGAAAATGTAAAAATTATCTGGGTGTGGTGGTGCATGCCTATGGTTCCCAGCTACTTAGGGAATGAGGTGGGAGGATCACTTGAGCCCCAGGGGGTGAAGGTTGCAGTGAGCTGAGATCATGCCACTGCACTCCAGCCTAGGCGATATTGTGAGATCCTGTCTCAAAAGAAGAAAGAGAGAGAGAGAGAGAGAGATTGAGAGAGAGAGAGAGAGGAAGAGAGGAATAGAGGAAAAGAGAAAGAGAGAAAGAGAAAAAGAGAGAAAGAAAGAGAGAAAGAGAGAAAGAAAGAAAGGAAGAAAGGAAGAAAGAGAGAGAGAAAGAAGAAAATTTTAAATTGACTCTGTCTCAAAAAAAAAAAGAAAGAAAATTTTACACTGACTCACTGGTGATTTGGGAGCATATTGTTTAATTTTCATTTGTTTGTAAGGTTTCCAAAATTCTTCTTCTTATTAATTTCTAGTTTTATTTCATTGTGGTCAGAGAAGATAGTTAACATTATTTCAATTGTTTTGAATTTTTTATGACTTGCTTTGGGGCTAACTTATGGTCTATCTTTGAGAATGATCCATGTGCTGAGGAGAAGTATTCTGCTACTGTTGGATGAAATGTTTTGTAAATATCTATGAGATCCATTTGGTTTATAGTGCCGATTAATTCTGATGTTTCTGATTTTCTGTCTGATGATCTGTCCAGTGCTGAAAGTGGGGTGTTGAACTCTCCAGTCATTATTGTATTGGGGCCTATCTCTCTCTTCAGCTCTAATAATATTTGCTTTATATATCTGGATGATCCAAGATTGGATGCATATATATTTAAAATTCCTCCTACTAAACGGACTACTTTATGATTATATAGTGAGGTGGTTTTTTTTTTTTTTTTTTGTCTCTTCTTATAATTTCTTTCTTGAAATCTATTTTGTCTGATGTAGTTATAGCTACTCCTGCTTTTTTTCATTTCAGTTGGCATGGAATATCTTTTATCCAACCCTTTATTTTCAGTCTATGTGTGTTTTTATAGGTGAAGTGTGTTTCTTGTAGTGAACAGATCAGCAGGTCTTGTTTGTTTATTTATTTATGTATTTTTTAAATCCGTTCATCTTCTCTATGTCCTTTGGTTGGAGAGTTTAGGCCATTTATATCCTCTGTTATTATTGGTAACTAAGGACTTAGTTCTTCCATTTTGTTGTTTTCTAGTTGTTTTGTGGTCTTCTCTTCTTTCTTTCCTTCCTGTCTTCCTTTAGTGAAGGTGATTTTCTATGGTACTATTATTTAGTTTCTTGCCTTTTATTTTTTGTGTATTCATTTCTTTTCATTTGAGGTTAATGTGAGGCTTGCAAATGCTATCTTATAACTCATTACTTTAAGCTGATAACAACATAACACTGAATAAACAAACAAGTGAAAAGAAAACTTTATGAAAATTTTATGCCTTAACTTTGTTCCCCTGCAGTTTAACTTTTTGTTTTTTCTGTCTTATATCTTATTGTACTGTTTATGCCTTGAAAAGTTGTTGTGGTTACTCCTTTTGGTTGGTTCATCCTTTAGTCTTTCTACTTAGGATAAGAGTAATTTACACCACAGTTACAGTGTTATAATGTTCTGTGTTTTCCTGTGTATTTACTATTACAAGTGAGTTTTGTACCTTCAGGTGATTACTTATTGCAATTCTTTCTTCTCCTTCATCAAATCTGCTATTAAAAGGCTGATACATTCTTCTGTGTATAAATTTCATTTTTTCAGCTGCAGAATTTCTGCTTGATTCTTTTAAATTATTTCAAGCTGTTTGTTAAATGTATCTGATAGATTTCTGAATTCCTTTTCTGTGTTATCTTGAATGTCTTTAAGTTTCCTCAAAACAGCCATTTTGAATTCTCTGTCTGTGAGGTCACATACTTCTGCTTCTTCAGGATTGAACCCCAGTGCTTTATTTAGTTCATTTGGTGAGGTCATGTTTTCCTCACCAAAACATGTTTGTCTTTATGCTTGGAGAAGTTCATCTGTTTCAGGTCACTGAAGTTAAGTATTAATTATAGTCTTCATGGTCTGGGCTTGTTTGTACCTATCCTTTTTTGGCAAAGTTTTCCAGATATTCAAAAGGACTTCAGTGTTGTGATCTACACTGTATCTGCTTTAGGGGGCACCCCAAGGCCAATAACACTGTGGTTCTTGCAGACTTGGAGAGGTACCACTTTGATTATCTTGAACAAGATCCAAGAGAATTCTCTGGATTACCAGGCAGAGACTCTTGTTCTTTTCTCTTACTTGCTCCCCCCAAAATGGAGTCTCACTCTGTTCTGAGATACCTGAAGCTGGGGGTACTGTGACACACACATCTCTGTGGCCATCAGGGCAATGACTGCACTGAGCCAGACCTTAAGACAGCACAGCACTGGATCTTGCCCAAGGCCTGCTACAGCCACTCCCTGGCTACTGTCTATGTTCACTCAACACCCTAGGGCTTTACAATCAGCAGGTGGAAAATCTAGCCAAGCCTGTGTCCTTCCCTTCAGGGTAGCGAGATTACCCATGTTCCAGGCAGGTCCAGAAGTGCTGTCCAGCAGCCAGGGACTAGAATCAAAAGCCTTAGATGTCTAGATAGTGTTCTATTATACTGTGACTGAGCTGGCACTCAAACCACAAGACATAGTCCTTCCCTCTCTTCCAAAAGCAGAGGAGCCTCACTCATGGCCAGTGCCACCACAAGCCCATGGGAAGTACTGCCAGATTATGGCTATTGTTTCCTTAAGGCTCAAGGCTCTTCAGTCTGCTTGTGGCGAATCCTGTCTGGCCTGGGACTCACCCTTCAAGGCTGTGGGCTCCACTGTGGCCCAGGTCAGGTCCAGAAATGCCATCCAAGAACCAAGTCCTGGAATCAGGCATCCCAAGAGCCCACATGGTGCTCTACCCCACTGTAGCCAACCTAGTACCTAAGGTACAAGACAAAGTCTCCTTTACTTTTCCCTTTGCTTTTCTCAAGCAGAAGTATTCTTGCCCCATAGCCACCACAGCTGGGAATGTGCTGAACCTGAACTGAACTCACCAAGTCTCAGAGTCTCACCCAAGGCCCTTGACATAGTACCTGGGTATCACTGCTGGTTATTCAGAGCCTAAGTGCTCTTCAGTTAGCAGGTGATGAATGCAGTCAGGACTGCGTCCTTCCCTTCGAGACAGCAAATTCCCTTCTGGACCAGGGCATGTCTAGAAATGTCATCTGGGAACTAGGGCCTGGAAAGTAGGCCTGGCAACTCTGACAAGTGCCCTATCTTGCTATAATTGAGCTGGGATCCAAGATGCAAGACAAAGTCCTCCCCACACTTCCCTATCCTCTACTCAAGCAGAAGGAAGGTGTCTCTTTGGGAGCCATAATCTGTGCAGCCTGAGGTTAGCATAGGAATGATGCCAGCACTCTTTTAGCTGCCCCAGCTGATGTGTCAGAGGTCACATGCCCCCAATATACTCTATTAAAATGAAGCATCATGACCACTAGAGGTGCCTGTTCCTATAACTGCCATTCTTTAATCCACTTGCCTTCAACTGTCTACCATCCTCTGGCTCCCCATCCCTCAAATCCTAAATAACACATCTAGCTTAAGTAACAATTACTCACTTAAAAGTGGGAAAATGTGGTCATTATATAGGGAGGGTAGCACCAAAATCTGCATCAGTCAAGGTTCTCCAGAGAAAGAGAACCAATAGGATATGTATGTATGTATGTATGTACGTATGTATGTATGTGTCTATCTATCTATCTAGATACTTAAGAAGAGATTTATTATAGAAATTGGCTCATGCAGTTATGGAGGGTGAGAAGTCTCACAATATGCCACCTTCAAGCTGGAGACCCAAGAAAGCTGGTGGTATAATTCAATCCAAGGCCAAAGGCCTCAGAACCAGGTGGGAAATGCTGCTGGTGTAAAAATCCTGGAGTCTGAAGGCCTGAGGACAGGAGTTCTGATGTCCAAGGGCAGAAGAGGGAAGTCCCAGCTCCAGAAGAGTGGAGTCTGAACTGTGGCCCTCAAAGACCCACTGGAGGGCAGACACTGGCAGGCTGTGAGAGAAGCTGAGGCTAGGGTGAGTGAAACGCCACAGGTGACCTTGGACAAGTGCTTAACCTTTCGGTGCCTCTGTATGTACATCTGCAAAGTGAAGTGGTAAACTATGTGAGCCCCAATGTTCCTCATGCATTCTAGAATTGTAGTGCTTTTCGAGGGATTGTAAGAGGAAAGAAGCAGTTACAGAAACATAATTTTAAAATGCTAGGAATCTTTGGTATTCGAAGCCAAGGAATTGACCAGGGAGTTTTGAAAAAAAAAAAAAAAATTAGGATTATGACTAAGATGGAATCAGGCAGCACCCCAAACATTTGTGATAAAGGAAGTCTCAGTCCTCACATCAGAGGCACACTTTTCACTGTATGCCTTTACATTTGATAAAACATGGCTGCATGGAACAATAGCTTGCAGACTGGGAAGCACTTGAACATAATAGTGTTTCATTTGATCTTCACACACTCTTGGGAGTCAGAACGCATTGTTTCTACTCTCTCCATTTTATGAACAAGGAAAATGAGTTTCCAAGTAGTTAAGGTCACAGAGCTGAGTATTGGGCTCTGTTCTTATGGATCTCTGTACCCTTCCCAGAGAATGGGGTCAGTGGGGTCTTATCCTTGAGCAGCCATGTCAGATGTGGGAGCCCTGAGCATGTATCATTAGGGACTCACAGAACACACTGTGTCCTCACTAGGCTGGAGCAGGGACTGTGGTTGTGGATGCCATAGTTGGACTGCTCTGGAGAGGTCTTCCTTTATCCCCACCAAAGAGATATCACTGAAGATCTGGGGGTAGCTTGGCTTGTCCATGTGCTGACTCTGCTGGAGCTGTCTCCTAATCAGGTCACTGCTAGAGTTCCTCTTCCTAAATGTTCCAGTGCCATGACTTTGGTGCTCTGGCTTGTGGGATTGAATAAATCTGAGTCCAGAATCTACAAGAACTCTTGCTTCTCTGTTGTATGCTGCTATGTGAAACTAAATGCTATTGTACCAGTTCTGTTGCTGTTTAGAATTTTTTTTTTCCCTACAGATGATTGTTCCAAAAATAAACCTATGATATATTCTTACACATTTGAATTTAATTAAGAACCTTTTTCTCACTTACATAAATATGGTTTCACTGTTTCCAGCCAGGCCAGAAAAACATGCCTGAAGACAGACTTCTAAATAATACAGTGTGCCAGTATCTCTGATCTTTTTAATGCTATAACTAAGGGGCCCTGCTCTGAGATGATGATTTATAATTTTGACATGCTGTCCTGTACCACTCTCTGATCACTAGGGAATACATAGAAATTCACCGAAGCAACTGCTCTCAGGGGTCAAAGTGGAGCCACATTGTCTCTTCTACCCTCACAAGGATCCTTATGTGATTCAGGATGATCACTTTTTCAGTATTCTGAGGACGGTCTCCGTATGACTCCAGCCATACTTAACCATTCCATGACTTGGGGGAGTTTGCAGCAGGATTAAATCTTTCATACCATGCCCATTACTGATGTGTTTGACCTGTTGAGCCTCCAGCAGCATTGCGGACTCCACTTTTTCTGTTCCAACAAGACTAACACAGAAGCTAATGTGCTATTTTGCCCTGCCATTGGTTTGCTTAGCGACAACTCACCCTTGGAACTGCTGTTGCCTAAAGAATAGGAGAAGATTCAGGAATGCTAATAATAGTTACCTGCATATCCCATGCCCTCTGCCCTTGCCCATTGTAACAGCCTCACCACTTGGGTCAGTAAGAGCCCACATTGCTCAGTACATCTTGATGCTCACTTCAGCTGTGGGCTTGGGTTTAACATCCAGCCCAGGGGATGCCTTTTTGATGCATGTCATAATCAGAAGAAGAATCCCTCTCTTTGGATTCTGGAACTGACTCCATTTGTAGTGAAAAGTTTGGGGTGCATCAATAATGGGGTGGCAGCATTCATTCACTCATTTATGCCTCCAACTGGTCCTCCCTCACTTAGTGATTGAGTGCTCAATATGTGCCCTGTGCTAAGCTGAGTATTGGGCATTCAATGTGAACAAAGAAGGCATAGTCTTAAGGAGGAGTTCCTATTTCAACAGAGTAGCCCAAGGAATGTCAACCACTTTTGCTACAGGTATGTTAGTTACTGCCAAGAGTCTGTTACTGTTCATGGGCCTCATTAAGCTGTGCCTTCCTTCTGCTTTTTGGAGCATGGCCTTTGGTTGGCCTTGAATGAAGAGTGGGGCCCTCAAAGTATCACTGTCAGCACTCTCCAGATGAGAGTGGGAGGAGCCACAGCATGAGGAGGGCCAGGGCGTGGCGCCCTCTGAACGCTGTGCCATCCCAGGCTTCAGCCACAGAGGTTTTATTACAGAGGAAAGCTGAGCTGTGAGTGAGCACGTTGCTAGGCTGTGGCTATTTATTTTTATAAACGAGCCTTGTGCTTAATTTAGAAACCTGCTTTTTCTTTTTCTTTCTTCTTTCCAGCATCATCTGGTTGTCTGGCACCATCAAAGAATTGCATTTCTGACCCAACAAGAGCTTGTGGGTAGTTGGGGGTGGGATGGAGGCTGGGGAGAGGATTGATGCCAGCCAGCTGCCTCACAGGGTGCTGGAAACACGTGGCCATGCCATTAGCATCCTATTCGGCTTCTGGATGAGTTTCATCTGTGACACCTACATAGTCCTCGCTTAGATCAGCAGAGTAAAAGGCAGCCCTGGTGTTAGTGCCTCCTCTGATGAGCCACATGCCAGAATCCAGCAGAGTAAAAGGCAAAGCCATGCAGAAGAGGACCAAAGTCAGGTGCCAGAAGCAGGTGACATCTCCACTTTCAGTTCTTTGGAGGCAGCTATTTTAATAGAGCCACTTTAGTGCAGCTATTTTGACATGAAGATATTTTGGTATGGCTTGAAAATTCAGCTGATAAATGTTCAGTTTTTTAAAAAATAAATGATGAGTAAAATAGGCATCTCGCAGTCCATCTGTGAGCTTTGCCTCAACCTTGATCTTCACCCCATTGTCAGTCTAACCTCCAGGCATCAAGGGTATATGGATTGAGAACAGATCAGGGAAAGGATTGGTAGAGGTTCAAAATGAGAGAAATAGCATGTCAAGACCCCAGGAGAGTTGAGGCACTTTTAAAGTAAAACAAAACAAAACAAAAAAACTATGGTCAACCAAATTCAGAAATGGGGCAGAAGTCAGAGATGGAATGAAAGATAGGAAATTGGTTATAAACCAAATACAGTGAGTCTGAATTTTGGCTTGCCTGTTTTGAGGCAGCTGTATCAAAACAGTTGGGTTGGAAGAGCTGCATGAAATTGTTGGGCAAGAAATAGTCCACTTATGATTCAGATGAGCTCATTTTGCCTCTTCCATGGTCATTGCCTGACTCATAAATGTCTATACATTTATGGCTTGTGTGAGCCTCAGTTTCCCCACATAAAATACAGATGATGATGTTGGCCCTTCCTCTTTCCCACTTTTTGCTCTCCCTCCAAGTGACATGATGAGGAACGAGCCAGCATCTTGTAAACTGCTCCAGGCCACCTGGAGAAATGTGCTTGCTTAATAGTCGGCATTAGTATACATGAGTCTTCTATGAGTAAAGAATTTTAGAGTTGGCAGCCGTTTCTGCCTGGTGACTCATGTGGGCACAATGATGCCCTTAGCTGCAATGTATGGTGTGGGTGATGAATTTGTTCTTGTCACGGCAGAGGACTGAGTATTCTTTATCCGAATGCTATAGATTGAGTTTGCACATGGGAACTAGATTAGCTCTGAAGAGAGTTGAAAGGAACCTGACATTTCTGCCTGCAATCTGGAATTTCATTGTACAAACAACCACAGTGGCACATATCTGCCCAATCATTGGCTTCCCTTTGCCAGCAAAGAAAATCTTCTAAATTCTTCTGCCATTTGTCAAACCTGCCAAAGTCCCTAGAGGCAGTTCTGGTATAACTAAAGGTGGAGGGAAGAGAATATTCTCTCTACCAGGTTTCGCTACTTCCTATGATGGTTGTTCACAAGAGGACAGCTTCTGCATCACAGGATGAAGCTTCAGTGATTTAGATGTCCTTCCAGTATTAGGGCAAGGAGGTAGCAGGCACCAGGCCCCAGCTTCCAGAATCCTGTCCTGCAGCCTCCCCGTGCTGGGCAGCGGCCTTCATTTGAGCCTTCAGGGTGGAAACAAAGGACACGTGTGTCTCTGCAGCACTTCCGGCTTTTGCTCATCCCTATTTTCAGAGCCAAAGCACCATCTCCTCTGGTACAGTTAATCTTTGTTCCTGCCACCGACCCATCCGTCTTCATTACTTCTCACCAAGTCCCTGCCTTCAGATTTCCTATGGATTTCTTTCTCAGGCATTGTGTTTTGATTCCCTCCACACATTTATTTCCAAGTGCCAAGAACAACTCTGTTCCGGCAGGAAGATATTATGTGGCTTAAAAGAAAGATTGCGCAGTGGCTTCTCTCCATCAGCATTCTTTAGGTTTACATGGGAATTCACTCTGGGAACAGTTTAGAGTCTCCTTCAAGCCTCTCCCAGACTGACAAAGTTTCTGTCCCAGAGTGTTACTTTGTTTCCATTGTTTCTAAATAAATGATAAAAGCCTTTCTTTCTGAGCCTGTATAGAAGGGCTCAACACCCCTCCCCCCACTATTACTTCCCTAAGATATTGGCTGGGCCCACAGTGAATACACACTGGGTATTGTTACCATTGATATAGACTTCAGCATCAACTCCAGTATTTGATGGTCTAATAAACCTTGAGTCCTCTTTCGGAATTGTTAGTTTTTCCAACCTTTGGGAACCACACTCACCCTTTAGGGCAGTTCTTCCTAAGTGATTGACAAGCACTCCCTGGTTGAGATGGAGGAGGCAGATCCAGCCAACAATGGCTTCTCTGTTGACATCACGCAGGCCTTAATGACACACAGTAAGCACAACAGCTGGTGCCCTCATTGGTGCCTATTAATATTTTGGGTGAGTTTTGTTGCCCCATCCATCACTCTGTATAGTGATTCTGGAATTTGCTATTTGATACAGAGCAAATGAAGAGATGGAAGGGGCTGGTCACCACTCAGGCTGCAAGCAAGCCCGTCATGCCCGTCTCCCGAAAGGACTCCTTGTGTGCCTTCAAAATATCCTGATCCTTGACTTGATCTGCTTGGAATGATTGCAAACAATGACCCAGTTTCCTTTAGACCAGAGGACATTCTGTGCTCTCAGAACAGAATGCTACACATGGGAACGAGGTAAAGGGAGGCTTTGAGAGGTCAGCCAACAAGGTCCCTGCTTCAAGCCTAAAACCAATGTAATTAGGCTAAGATTGAACAGGATAAGGCTTTGCAAGGAACTTCTCTGGCATGTGAGGATTATCCCAGGTATATGAATTGGCTGCTTTTGAGTCTTCCTATGACTCTTGGAGGTAAATAGGGCAGGTGTTATTACTCTAGTTCTACAAATGGAGAAACTAAGTTCTAGAGGTCAACTAAAGAAGTTATCTAAATTACTGGCGGATGGGACACAAGAAACCTCAAATTCCTGACATCTGTTCCAGTTTTTCCCATCACCCCATGTTGCCCTTCAGCAGGGCTTAAGCAAAACAGCCAACACAAGTCCTAGCCTTTCCAGCTGGGCAGAAGTTGGAAACTGGCATGGATTTCCATTGGAGTGGCTGGGGCCTGGGGGGCTACAGATACTGCTTCTGCTTGCTTATCATGGCTCAGGAGGGCTGAGACTATTTGGAAACTCAATTTTTACATGGTCGGTAAAGGGAGTACAAATGAGAAAAAGGTACAGCAATATGCATTTGTGTGCATGTGTGTGTGCGCGCGCATACACTTGCGTGCACATGTGTGTGCACATGTGCACATGTCTGGGCACACAGGTGAAAAGACATTACTGTCATGATGGCTATTGCAGGTGGATGGAGCAGATTCCCTTGCAGGTCATCTGCAGCTTCATGGACACACTGGCTTCTTACTTAAAGCTTCTGCATCTCTGCCTGATGGCTTTTTCTGGCCACAGAAATTTGCTAAGCCCTTGCTTGGGGCAGCCCAGAAGAGCATCAAAGTTAAAGGTGCCTGGAGCAACCCTTAACCAATGAAGGATGGAGCTTGTTAAAAAAAAAAAAACAGTTTATGCTTTTTTCTTTTTCCCTGCCAACAGGAAAATCAAGGTGTTTTCCACTGAGCCTTTGAGAGGGACTCCAGGGGAAGTACAACCCAAGTGCTCTCTGTAGCATCCTGCTCCTGAACACTCCCTTTATCAGCTAACCTGCCTCTCTCTTTGTTTCTTATCCTTGCCACCCTACTGCAGGTGTCTTCCTGGATGAGATGAGACTCTCCAGGAGGACACCTGCAGTAGGGTGGCAAGGATAAGAAACAAAGAATGAAGATGGGTGGACACCTGTGGCCTCAACTGGGGAGGCTGAGGTGGGAGGATCACTTGAGCCCAGGAGTTTGAGGCTGCAGCGAGCTAAGATAACACGACTGCACTGCAGCTTGGATGACAGAGACCCCATCTCAAATAAATGAGAAACAGTGAACGGAATTAAAACAGTGAATGTTCATTAAAAATAATGCCAAATTGAAGCAAGCTTGGAGTTTTCTTATTGAGCACATGGGCTTCTGAGCAGGTACAGCCTCAGCTACTCCTCATTACCTTTCACCAGGCAAGCCACACCTGTAAGAGCTCACTTTCACCAGGCATGACTGAATTGACTTACTGTCTAAATTTCTCTTAGCACTGCAGCAGAGAGTTCTCTGCAGCATAGGAAGGTAGCATCAGAACTCCCTGGAGTAGGATCAGGTTCCTGGATGCTGCATTCCTATCAGTTCTCCTGCGTTCCAGCAGACAGCAGATTTGACTTGTAACCATGCAGACACATGAAAGCAAATGCGCACTCCTAACATTTTGAAACCTGCCTCCCACAAAACAGAAGGCACCCTTCCTCTTGCCTTATTCCCTGCCTTGCTCTTGACATTTTTACAGCCAACTTTGCATTTCTGACACTTCCCACTTGAATTAGCTCCTGGTCTCTCCTGGCCTGAGAATCCTAGTCACGTGACCCATCCCAGCGCACACTCTCAGCTCTCTTTACAGCCAGGCCACACTTCTTGCTTTGACATTTAGGGCCTGCCATTTCTTTTCCTCTTCTGCTCCAATAAATCAGGACCAGTTAACATTCACTGCCCCCCTGGGCGGTGTTTGGGGAAGCTGATGCTAGGCTGAGGAGGCTTTTCTGTGTGCAAGGAGGTGAAAGGCAAGAGTTGCCTTTCTGCTTCCATTCTGTGGCTTTGTGACAGTGAAAAATGAAACTCTGGGCAGAAGCCCAGGCTCCTTGTCCAGGCGTCTTGTCTGACTTGTACAAAGCTGAGTGCTGAAACCAGACAAAGCAACAATGGCTCATTCCTGGGTTCTGCCTTGTTTATGGCCCAGACCTGTACTGCTGGTTTAGCTCGTTCACCTCAGAAGGTCTGATGTGGAATGGAATGATCAGCAGCCTGAGGACACAGAGGCTGTGCCAGTTCTGATGCTCCTTACAACACCAATACTACATGCTGGAATGTGGGTTTAATCCAGCCTAGAAGCAAAGGGGAAGCAAAGCTCTCAAATGCCGGGTGGTGGGTGCCAAGCAATATCCTTCAAGGGCATGAACGTATGGGAAGATAAAGTCATCAGAAATAGAGAAAGCAGAAAGCAAGGGAAGATCGGAAATGGGAGACAGCAAAATGAGAAAAGAGGAAAATGAATACACGAAGTGATCATTATGCAGAGGAGTAGCTGGCTGCCACTTACAACTCTTTGAGTGACACTGATACCATTTGTCATCCATCTCTGTTTCAAAGTGGGGTCAGGAGCTAGGGGATGCATGTGCTCACTCCAGAAAAGACACATAGCTCAGATTTTCAAACCATGTTGCCTCCCATGGTTCACTAGATTAGAATTCAGCACAACTCTACATGCTCAACTGTGAGAGGTCTTAACCAAAGGGTTTGAAGATGCTTTATAAAAACTATATCACGTGTGCAAATGTAAAATGATATATCTTTCCTCTTGTTCATCACAAGACTTGAATACACACTATCAGCACAACCCCCAAAGTTAATTTTAAGATGCAGGTTTAGAAGATTCTTATTGAAAGAGACTATGACAGGTAGGCTGAGCATAATGTCTGTCATATAGCAGGTGCTCAATAAATGTCTGAAACTGAGTTAATGAATAATTGAAAATGAGAGACAGATCAAGAAGAGTAATTTAACAGGAAGATACTTGAGTATTCAACACAGATACTTTTCAGAACATCTGATTGTTTTTGTTCTGGGCCTCATGGATTTAAGGATGAGTGAGCTTTCCAAGTGCACACTCATGGGCTGGCCTGTGATCACATACACATGCACCAGGGTGCTAAGTGCAAGGAAGATCTGGACAAGGCACAGTAATGGCAGAGGTTGAATCTGGCCAGGAGATTCTGGAGAGGTCTCAAGAAAAACAGGTTCCAAAGCTGCTGAGGTCTCACCAAGCAGATCAAGCCCTAGAAAACAAACATGAAGACAGCAAAGGTATGAAACAGCTTATTGTGTCAGAGAGGTACAATAGTATGGCTAGGTCACATCAGACGTGTGTGTGTGTGTGTGTGTGTGTGTGTTGGAGGGTGGGGCAATCACTGGCTTTTTTGTTTACCATAGGTTTTTTAGTGCCTTCTATATGACCAAACACTGGCAGCAGTGGGTTTCACTTATTTAGCTCCTCTGGGGAAGCTGAAATCTCATGTATAAGCTATTGCCTTGTCATGAGGGAGTGTGTGAGTATACCTATTTCTAAGGCCTTATGGTTTATGGTAGAAGAGAATGATTTTTTATCTTCCAATTACCTCATTGTGCTTATTTGGTTTCTAGTCTGTATTTCACTCTGCTGTGAACTAACTTAGGGCAAAACTTTCCTGTTTCTTTGAGCACAGTGAGCACAAAAGGGTTTTATTGAATGGATGAATGCATGGATGGATGATGGCTGGACAGACAGGTGGCTGTTCAGAATCCTACAAAAGCCCTTAAGCTCTGCTGTTCTCTCCTAGGTCAGCAAATTCATTTTTTTTTAACATGATTACTCTTTGTTTATTACTAGCAGTGCATGTTTCCACGCAAGGTTCAGAGCCCAGAAGAAATCAGCATGGAATAAAAAGAGTCAAGGTTGGAGCCCCCAAATAACTTAGCAAGAATGCCAGGTAAAGGCTGTATAGGAGGGTGGCCAGCACAGACCCTGAGGCCTGGAAGGAAGGAAAGGGTTTGGAGGCTTTGCAGACCCTCAGACTCTCAGGCCCCCTAGCAGTATGGGCAGAAACAAGTCCCAATGCTGGAATATTGTGCACACATCTGCTGCAGAATGCCTTGGGAGCCAAAGGATTTGATGAAGCTCAAATCGGAGTAGATACAAAGCAATTATACTTCTGCATCCTTGGCTCCTGCCGCCCTGAAGCTCCATGGGGATGCACTTGTGGCATTTGGGTGTTTTTCTCACAAAGGCCTCACCATCTAATAAATTATCTATCATGTCACTGCTTCTGCTTGCCTCATTCTGACACTTCTCCCCTTCTGATTGTAGACAATAATTACCCTCTAATTGCTTAGATAATCTTGCTTATGGAGTTACAGCAGCAATGAAAAGCTGTCGTTTGTTATGGCTCCTTCTGAATGTTGATTTAAGCTGAACTACAACTCAGTTCGACCTGAAGAGCAACGCCCACTCAAATGAGGCAAGGCCTTTGGAGGCCTGGAACTGGGTGCCAGAACATGTTTCTTGCTTCTCTCCTGGCTTAAAGGCTACACCTGACTTGGGAGAGGTCACTTATCAGCCCCTCTGCAAACAGGGCCCTGCAGTAGGATAGATCCCTGTGTGTCTGAGGGCTACCCCCTCCCCACCACAGTGGGTAGAGAATGACTGCAGGAAGGCAGAGAGTGCACCCAACGTCCCCCACCAACGAGTGGATTTCCCTGCAATTCGATGGGCCTTTGACTCTGTGCCATTATCTCTTTTTTTCAAAGCACATAACCGAATGGCAGAAAAAATCACAAATCATTAAAATAATTAGTGTTTATTGGACACCCCATATTCACATTGCTTGGTGCTGGGTGTGGTACAGCCTGAGATGCTTATTTCCTCCAACATGAGCACAGAGTCTGTGTGGAAGGCATGGGGCATATATGGAAATCTGTGGCAGTGGTATCAGACACACTTAACGAGCTTCAATTTTCAGATGGGGTCAAATGGAGGAAGAGCTTGAGAGAAATGCCTGAGTGTGAGCTACAGGGCAGGCTTGGCAATATAGGTCACTTGGTTGATTAATTCCAAACTCTATTTATTGAGGACCTACTAAGTGACAAGTATGGAACAAGGCACAAATAATTTTTAAAAATAATGAACCATTGCCCAGAGATTTTGAGGTGCTCACACGCCGATAAGAATTAAAGTGTTAATATACTATATAAACAGTTGGAATACAATATCCATAGAGAGTAGTGAGTATAAGGAAAGCATCAAAGACAGGCTGATGGATTCAGCCAGAGGAGTTGGGAGCTAGCTTTGAAGTGGGCCTTGAAGGGTTGGTGAGCTTCTGTAAGGTTGGCTAAGGGCATTTTTGGCCTGCAAGCTGGAAGGACATGGAGTACTTAAAGTAACATGAAATAGTTCTGTGCAACCAAACAACATCTGGGGGAAGGCGTAGTGATGGGATGCAGCTGGAGAGAAGCTGAGACTAGTTATGAAAGCTTCCGAGTGTCCTGTGAAGGATGTGGGCTTTTCATTAATGGTTTTAGGTAGAAAGAGCGGGTAGAGAGCCTCACTCTGGCCAGTGTGGAGGGGACTGAATGGAAGGAGGGAAGGCCAGGGCCAGCAAGGCCCACCAAGAAGTGGGCAACATTATTGGAGCTACAGGAAAACCTTTCAGAGATGCATAGGAGATGGAGTTCATTTGGCTCTTCTGTTGCTTTTCTCTCTTCATTGCCTTTTAGGTACCCCTACACACAGTTGTCTTACAATTCTCCTAATTTTCTTATTCAGGAAGCCTTTCCATATGTTTCTCTTGGGCTCTGAGTTCTATCCTCTATTTCTGTAATGTCAGGCTGCACAACTAGTTTTGTCTTTGGTTGGGTTTGAGAGACACCAGGGTACACACTCAGGTTAGTGGAAGTTTCCCACCACAGGCTGGACTCAATGTGAAGTCCCTTCTTATGGCCTAAATGACTCTTTTCAAGTTGATAGATTCTCACCTGAAGCTGGAATTATTTGCTTAAGGATCTGGATCCCCTCTATGTACTCCATCAGGGGTGTTAATTATTCAGGGGTCAAGGCTCAGCTGGTCTATAAACACAAATTTATTGGACACCTGCTGTTTACACATCACACTGCTATTCCAGGTTGTGTTCAAGAAAAAGTCTAGACTCTGAGTCTCCTCAAAAGTCCTTTTAATCCTTTCCATTGCCAACAATGCTTGCTGCTGGCTTGGGACAGCCTCCCTATATGCTGTTGTAAAATGAATCTCTCTTAAAACACTCACAAAGCCTGACACATGTCAGTCAGCTGGACTCCCAGGACCTGCCAATGGAAACAAGAGAAGGGCTGGTCTCTGGACTGCTTTCAGACAATAAATCTCTAGCTATATGGAGGAAACAGCCAATAGCCTCTCCTTTGGAGATGGTAAATCAATTTGCCTAAAAACAAACAAATCTGCATTTCTCTGAGCCTGTTTCCCATTTCCCAAAGTTAATATATTCTGGAAAATAAAACAAAAGGAAAATAATAGGTTGATTCAGCACCTCCTATGTATGTGATTATCTGTGAAACATCATACTGGGTACTATAGGTTCATAAAGAAACCAAAGGTTGGCCTCTGACCTCATGGAGCTTATATTCTATTTGGAGATGTACAGAGCTGGATCAATACATTTAGGGGCTCCAACCTGAAATGATTATAGTCCTTCCTATCCATATATAGATATTTAAAAAAAAAAACAAAACAGAATTTATGTGTAAGCAAAATTTCTGCATGTTCTTATTGGAAAATTCTGGTTAATTTAACTGAAGATGAATTTTTATCATGTTCTGGTACTCTTGTTTTGTTAACTCTAAACATGGGATTAATCTGCCTACTAGTAACCCAGATGGGCCATAACTATGCATATCATAAGCTGTAAAACTGTATACATCAGATGATATTACAAGAAGAAAAGTACATAGTGGGTCCCTGTGTCATTCAGTGTTCTCCAGAGAAACAGAACCAACAGGAGAGGGGTATGTGTCTCTCTCACTCTCTCTCTCTCTCTCTCTCTCTCTCTCTCTCTCTCTCTGTGTGTGTGTGTGTGTGTGTGTGTGTGTGTGTGTGTGGTGTGTGTAGAAAGAGGGAGAGTTTTATTTCAAGGAATTGACTTAAGTGATTGTGGGAGTGGCTTGAAAGTCTAAAATTTGTAGTGTAGGCTGGCAGGCTGGAAACTCAGACAGAGATCAAGGTATACTCCAGAGGCAGGATTTCTTCTTCCTCAAGGAAACCTCAGTTTTGCTGCTAAGGCTTTTCACTGATTGAATGAGGTCCACCCAGAATAGTGACAATAATGTCCTTTACTTAAAGTCAAGTGATTGTAAATGTTAGTCACATCTACAAAATATTGCCATAGCAATACCTAGATGAGTATTTGATTAACTGGCTATTGCCTAGCCAAGTTGACACATAAACAGACCATCACAGTGCCCAGTAAAGGTATAGCCATGAGCACTGTGAATGTCAGAGGTGGGAATGTAAGGATGTGATACCTGGAAGGGAATTTAGAGATCACCAAGTTTAATCTCCTTCATGCACAGGGAAGGTGCCTGCCATGCTTGGTTTGTATGAAGTATCAAAAACAGGTTTTCCCAATCTAGTGGCATGTTTTATGTGAGGGATTCAAGTGAATTTTTAAAGGGGCATGTAGTCTGGATTCTTTCTTGATCAAGGCCTGATGAATCAGAATGTACATAGCAGATGTCCAAATAGTATTTTAAAATTTGATCACATTGGATCCAGGCCTAAGGCTTATCCTTTGCTGATAGGGTCCAAGACGATCATTTCACTGATATATCCCTAGAGTCTAGCCTAGTCTTGGTACATAATAGGTGTTCAAAAGCATCGGTGGGATTCATGAATAGCATGAATGCAAGGAATTCAGGCCAGTTGGATGTGCAACATCCTGATTCCATCATGGGAATGTAGAGACAGAAAGAAAACATTCCAAGCATGAATCTGAGTTTCCTCATCTGTCGGATGGAAATGCTAGTATATTACCTTTCTAACAGGTATATCCAAAGGAGTATATGAGCAAATACATATATTTAGCACAGCACTTGGCATATAGTAGGTGCTCAATAATCGGTAGTGAACACTATGACAATATTTCACACTATCCAACTCTAGCAGATGCTGGAGGTGCCATGCCCCGAGAACCTTTACAAGCCATGCACCCATCCTCCAGCTCTGGATGCTGAGTGTCAACAGCTTACAGCTACCCATTTTTCCAGAGAATTGCTCTCTACTGAAATAAGAGCTGCGTTCACTAGAAGGTTATGGTTCCTGCCCCCAGGGGGATAGCCCACAGCCAGTGGCTGATCCACAGGTGATCATGCTGCAGCCAGTCTCCAGCTGAGCTCTCCTCTTTCTTTTCTCCCTGCCTATTATGGTCCTCTCACTTCCTTTCTCCTGAGAGCTGAGCTCAATAAATCACTTGGACAAGAATCTTTGTCTTAGGCTCTGCTTCTAGGGAACCTAACTTTAAGACACTGTTATTTGGAGAGAGCCCCCAATTCTTTGCCTGTGCAATAATGAGCCATTTTCTGGTTGTGATTCTGATATTCAGACCCCTGGGTGAGTCTCTGCCACAGAATGTTCCTAGCTAGAAGAACATGGTCTTGCAACTGCAGCTGGCAGCTGGCACTTGGCTCATCCACAGCTAACCTCCCCATCAGCGAGGCTGGTGTACTCATCTTTGTGTTACATTTTGCTAAATTCTGCCTGGCCAAGTGCATTCAATCAGCCTAGCCTCTTCCGTAAACCAAATAATCACAAGTTCAACCACCAAGGCTTGAATTTCAGGGAAAACATTCACTCATTCACTCACTCCTTCATTCATTTATTCCTCCAACAGTTATGGAGCGTTGTCCACATAGCCAGGTACTGGGGATGTAGCCACTAACATAGATAAGACATGCTTTCTGGGAACTAACAGTCTGGAGGGAGAAATGGACAAATAAATAGGCAATTGCAAAAGAATTTGTGAGCCATTCTATAATATGATGCTTTGAGAACACAGAAGATATAAACCAGGATGGAGATCAAAATGGCTTGTTCTTCATTGCGGTTGACCTAAACAGAAATAAATAGAATAGATATCCCCTAGCACACTGCAAACCAAAATGATTACTTCAAAGAATAAGGTATCACATGTACAAAGATGTGTAGTTTTAAGCACAAAGAATGGTTGCCTAGTGATGGACTGAATAAAGAGATATAAATGCAAAGGACTCTGCCTCCTGTGTTATTACTGCTATAGCTTTTCTCCCACTCAAACACTCACTCCCTGGGACTCAAAGAAAGTGCTGCTGAATTAGATAGTTTTTCGTTGGGGACTGGCTAGATCAGTGGAAATCACAACTGGGTTCTCCCACTGCCTTTCTATACAACAGCACTGTGCCTCACCCGCAGACAATGTCAGGATGCAGTGGTCTCACTGCACGGCTGCCTTATTTTTACTTATTCCCCCTCTGCCATTCATCAGTCTACTCTGGCAAGACATGCAGAGGTTATGGCCTAATTATGAGGTTAGGAATGTTAATTGTTCTATGTTGATATTAGTGTAGCTGGTGCTAATGGGAAAATAATTACTACTCTGTGCCTTTACGGCCATTTTCATTGCTCTCTTGTGGTTTTGTAGTTATTTGGCTATAGATGGTAATGACTTAATATGTGGCTGCTATTATTGCTTTGACTATACAATTGGGGAGAGTCAGAAAAGAGGAGGAGTTTGGGAGAAGTTGGAGCCTTTTAAATGCTTTTACTTTTAAGGTTTTTTTTTCTTTTTCTTTGCATGGGGTTCTCTTGGGCTGTAAGAATGTAAAATTCTAAAAATACCAGTGTTTTGGTGATTCAAGAACCCCAAGATCTTAGTCATAAGTCAGCTGTTGGCGATTGTGTGTTGGGCTCTGAAAGCTAAGGAGTGCTCCTGGTCTCTCTGAATGCCACCTCCCACCCACTTTCCTGAATTGTAGGCCCAGAAGTCAATCTAGATCACTTCATGTCACTTATTCTCCAGTGCCCCACCTCCAGACACTCTTGAAGTCCATCAATTGTATCCTGAGCATCTCTCTTCTGTTGCCTCCTCTCTGGTCCTGATCATGGCTCTGCTCATTTATCATTTCCTTGGACTACTGATTGGCAACCACCAACTTACTGGTCTCTGCGCCTCTATTTTCAGACTCTATTTTTGGTTCCTTATTTAAAATTCTGCAATGGCTCTTCATTGACTACAAAATAAAATACAAACTCCTTTTCAAGACACTTCAAGAGCTAACCCTTGCCCATCTTTGTAACTTCTTCTTCCACATTTCCTTCTCGTTTCCAATAGCCCTGTGTAGCACTCATTATTTGTTCTTCTCCAGGAACATCATGCTGTCTCCTCTCACCTCCACGCTGGTGCATATGCTGCCCTTCCTCCCTGGAATGCCCTTGTCTTCCAGAGGCTGCTTCATTTGAGAGCCTTCCCTGATTCATCTAGGCAAATTAACAGATAATAACTGTTTTATCTAAATATTAAACTCCTGAAGGCAGGGTCTATATTTGTCTTATTTACCACTGTGGTCACAAGCCTGTTATATCACCTGGCCTAAGGAGAGTACACAGCAACTATTCAAAATAAGGAACCAAAGGCTTTGTTATGGTTTGGAATATGGTTTGTTTCCAAGTATGGTTTATTTGTTCCCACCAAACTCATGTTGAAATTTGATCCCCAATGTGGTGGTGTTGGGAGGTGGGGCCTAATGGGAGTTATTTGGGTCATGGGGGCAGATCCCTCATAAATGGTTTGTTGTGGTTCTCACCAAATGACTGAGTTCTTGCTCTGGGAAAGATAGACTACCTCTTGTGAGAATGGATTAGTTTCCACAAGAGTGGGTTGGCATAAAACCAGGAGCCCCTTAGGTTTTGCCTCTCTTCACAAGTGTCCACCTCCCCTTTGACCTTCTCTGCCATGTTTTTTGACTCAGCACGTGGCTCTCACCAGTTGCTTAGCAGACGTTGATACCGTGCTTCTCATACTTTCCAGACTGCAGAGCTGTGAGCTAAATAAACCTCTTTTCTTTTTAAATTACCTAGCCTCAGGTATTCTATTATAGCAACATTGAACAGACTTAGGACAGTCTTCAAGGCAAGACATACTTTTGACATCTACTTAGACACACAGATTAAAAGGTTACATAACCACATCTCTTTCTAGAGATAGGTTGCAAATGAATGTTTTCATGTATAACATTTCAAATACTATATTGAAACCTCATCAATTCAGACTAGTGGGAGCAGGAAAGAAAAAGGTTCTTTTAAATTTGTGATATATTTCAATCTCAGGCTTTTTTCCCCCCCAGGCCAGTTTATTTCAATATCTACCAAGCACCTACCATGTGCTAGGTATGGTCCTAGACATAACACTGACTATATGAACATAAGTATGACACAGTTTCTGACTTTGAGACACCTAAAGCCGTTTGATAAATGCCTTTCTGTAGACTTAATACACCTATATTCACTCTAAATATAGCTTGTTTCTTTAAATCATATGGTCATCTCTGCCTGGTTTTGTCTGGAACTTTCCTTCCTGCCTTGCCTATTTGGTTAATTATTACTTGTCTTTCCCACATCAAAACCTTCTTTGGCTAAGACCACACCGCTCCTTGTCTTCCTCCTTTCCTTCCCCACAATCCTTCTCTGCTTTCCTCTCCTGTTCTCCTAGGACCCTCCCTAGAGTCCTGTCCATTGTACCATCCTCACTCATTTCCTGCTATTCTGTGTGTTTCTTCAGGGCAGTGACCATCATTTTATTGTCTCTCTAGCACAGTGACTGATGCATGGGAGATGTTCAATGATCTTTAATATTGTTACAATGAATGAATAAATAAATGAAACTAGAATTTTTAACTAGAGATCCTGCATGCCTCTTTTTAATGAATTGTTTACAATTGGGAACACTCACTCCTACAGATCTAGGCCCCTCAAAATTCCTCAGTTTTCTCCCTCAATCAACTAAGTTAACATCTCTTAGAATCTTATTATCTAAGGATTGTATTAGATTCAGCCATAGGAAATTGCTGTGTTTTGTGCATCAAAAGCAGCTGAATACCAGCACATCATACAGTTCGAACTAATACTTAACAAATCTGCTCAATACTAACGGTGCCAAGGTGAACATCAAAGTGTCCATATTCAATGTTCCAGGTTACAAATGAGAGGAGTGGTTTTCTTACCTCATTCTGGGTTTCCCTGGCTTATGTCTCCAAAGCTATTCAGAAGAGTCTGCTAAGCCTGCTGCTTCTTTCAGCCTTCCTGGCTAGGTCCACAAATGATTAGTGTTGTGCAGAAATCATCCTTTTTAGAGTCACTTAAGAAAGGTTAGCATTTACAGCCAATTAGCAAAAGCCCAGTACAAAACCGATGTACAATAATTGTCTTTGCATACCAAATGGCACAATAGCTATTATTCACGCCATAGAGAGACTGTTCAGTGGCTGGATGGAGGGGTTTGGGGGATGGTAGTTTGGTGAAGTCCCAATTCATATTGATTGTCCTTGGGCCTTTAACTCTGCAGCCATGCTCTTGTCCTATGAGGCCAATCCTCCCACCTTGCCCCAGGACCAAGCTTTTGTGAGCTTCACAGCCTTTGCCAGAGACTTTGCTCCATTTCCAAAGCAAATGGTGCCATTGACTCTCAGCCTCTTGCCTCATTTCTTGTCTGTGTCACTTTCACCCCTTAAATGTCAAAACCAATATTTTTTTACAGGAACCACCCTAGATTCCCTCCTTCATGGAGACTGCATTTTCTCTGGTCACTTAAAATATCATTTCAGGATGTTGACAGATCACTTGGGAACCCACCCTCAGCGCTACTTTTACTTGGCTGATGTTGTCTGTTGCTCCTCTCTGTTCTTTACCACCTCCAGCGATAAGAATTGAGAGCTAACTAATCCAAAGGGGCAGGAAAAGGGACCGGAACATAGGTCTGCCTCCCAAAGGATCTTCCTTCTGCCATCAGTCTGGTTCAAATGTCATATAACTTTGGTGAAAACTCAGCCTCCACTCGCCTCCCTCCTCACACCTCATATTCCCCAGGCTGATCTGGAAAGGTGGAGGAAGAGAAGGCAGAAGGGAGAGGTGAAGCCCAAGAACCTGAGTATTTCTCTCAGGCAAGACTCAGGACTGCTATGGGCATTTAGAAGCTGAGTGTGCAAATGTGCTATGTAATTCAAGGCCACCACTGCTGCAGAGGCCAAGGACACCTTAGGAGGAACTCTAACCTGGCTCCCAGGGAGAGCTGCTTTCAGATTTCCCCTGTAGGTAAATTCACCCTTTTCACCTCTAAGCAAATAAGTCCTTGTTCCCATTTCCCATGGTTTAGTCTTCAGTTTAAGTCTTTGGTCTCCTCTGATCTGCCAGCTCCCATCTCTCTCCCAATCTTTCTTTCCTTTATTCTGCGACACCTGTTGAATGAGGCACATAGGGTTTGCAGTCACTTTAGTGTTCCTTGGGATTGTGAGGTAATGGGCTAGTGTTATCACTTTCTCAGAAAGTCTTCAAAATTATCACGAGGAGGTGAGGCATTCATCTCCTGGGAGGTGTTTGTGTGGTCAGATAAGATGATGGCTACATTCCATTCCAGTCCTGTCATTCAATCATTTTTCCTTAGTGGGCAACTCCAGGGAGCCACTGAGAGATGTGATAGTCTGAAGCACTCAGCTAAAATGGAATTCCAAACATGGCACGCACAACTTGGGTTTTTAATCATCCATCTGTATGTCTGCATGTAGTCTATGATTTCGGGTTTAGGTTCTTCTGTTTTTTTTTTTCTTCTCCTGCCCTTTGAGAGTTTAATAAAAGTCAGGGGCATCTTGTAAATGGTGACACAAGAATAATTATCAAAGACAGCTCTTGTACAATAATATATGGTACAAATATTAATGTGTGTGACTTTATCAGCTAGATTGCATGAATGTAAAACAGCTCCCACACTTTTTATCTGGATAGGCATTTAACATCTCTGTGCCTGTTTCCTTGTCTGTAAAATGGGAATTATAACAGGATGTACCTTAGTGTTCAGTGTAAAGATTAAGTGACTTAATGTATAAAAACACTTAGAACAGTATCTAGCAAATAGATGACAAAAAAACAAAAAACAAAACATGATCAGTAACAGGCGTGGTGGAAATATTTATCATCTCTCTTAAGAGTGTTTCTCTGCAGTTTAAAACTCAGGGAACCCCTTGAAGATGCCCCTGGATCTCCCGAAGTGTCTGGACCTCTGAGAATCCCTCGTTTATCGAAAGAGTCCCAGACTAGAGGTCAGAAGACCTGGGAATGCTCATAGTCCCACACACACCATTAAGAGCAGACCACGGGCCGGTCCTCATACTAGATTCCTGTTAATTTTTAAATTTTTCACCAGTTCTGCAAGAAGGCTATGTTGTCCCCAGTTCACAGACGAAATAAATTCAGAAGGGTTTAAAGGCATAGTTAATGCTAAGAGCAGAAAACACGGGTCTATCTGGAGTCTGGAGCCACTGTTAAGATACCCCTTTAAAATCCGGCCACATGGTTCTGAGAGTCACTCAATCTCTCTCTTATTTCTGTCGGCGTTAAACAGGAATATCACTATCTTGGCCACCTTGCAGAGTGAGATTCCAACTAGAAAATGTTTATGCAGGTCCGCCGTGGGTCGCGAAACCGCGGCAGGCGTAGGAACTACGATGCCAAACACAGCTAACAAGGAGTAGCAAGGCGAGGCGAGCCCAGCTGAGGAGAGTTGGGATCCCGCCTCCAGGCCCGTGGCCGGGGTTGGGCGCGCGGCTGAGTGGCAGGCACATTAGCCAATATAGCTGCGGGAGACGGCAGGGGCGGAGCTACCCTTTGGCCGCGCTCGGCCTTGTGGGAGAGCTAGAGGCCGCCGGCTAATCGGCGTTCCTCTCATAGCTGCTGAGGGTCGTCAGAGAGCCTTGCCTGTGGGGATTTATCTAATCCTAGAGCGCTGACGGCGGGAGCAGGAGAATCCTGGCGTTAGTCCAAGGGCCTGGCGAAATCTCTTTAACGAGAACTGCAGGCTGTTGGTGATGTCACGGTGCCGTGCCAGTGACCTCGACCCCCTCTCGCCCCAAGGAACACTCACTGGCTGTGGATTCTGGGCGTTGGGACCCCCGGGACCTGGGCCTTCCGCTTCCACTCTCATTCCTGAATGTTAAGGGGGCAGGGCCGGACCAGGAACAAGGGAAGGCTGGACAAATAGCAGGGACGACTTTTTCTCCCGGAAACAGACATTTGCAGGCCTCCTAGAAGGAAAAAATCTAGAAACAGTGGGATCTGGGGAAAGAAGGACGTGGTGCTTCTCACGTCTTGATGGGATCCCCTTTGCTTTTGGGACACCACCATCTCTAACCTGCTTTATCGTCATAATTTTCCGACTGGATTTCCTGTCCCAAGATTTGCCCATTCCTGGCAGGCCCACTCCAGCCCAGGGTGACTGCTGGCAAACGCTGCTGATCGCCACATTCCCCAACTTAAACCTCCTTACAGGGTTTTCCCGTTGCCCTCGAGACAAAGGCCTGACGCTGAACTTAGCTCTAGAGGCAGTGGAGGTTCTGGCTTCCTGATTACGGTTCCAACGCCATTTCTGACCACTTTCCACTCCCTTTCCCCCAGTCAGGGGTTTATGATATTAATAAATGAATGAACAAGCTAGTTCTAGAAATATCAGCAGTATTATCAGAGTAAAAGAAACCATTATAATCGGAGTGACGATGAAAACCTATTGTGCTCAGGTATCAAGCCCCTCAGATGGGGAAGTCAACTTTGTCCTGGAATCCAGGGAACCTGAAGTCTTGTTTGCTCAGCTACTAGATTTTTCTGCATAATCTGCCACAGGTTGCTTCCAGTCTCTGTTCTTTCATTTATAAAATAGGGCCAGTGAAGGAATGTTTTCTATACTCATATCTTTACCTTTATGAACTACTTCAAAGATAAATCCAACAGAACAGAGAGAAGCACCTTATATATTCAAAGTATTAGCAACATACAGTAAGACGCACACCATGATACTATGAATTACCTTTAATATCCTTTCCTGGGACACATAGAACTTGTACTTTATATATCATATAAGATAGTGGTCCCCAACCTTTTTCACATCATTCTTAAATGTTGATGCCTATGAGGTAAACATAGACACCAGGGACTGGTTTTGTGGAAGACACCTTTTCCACAGACCAGGGTGGGAGTGGGGGGAACGCTTTGGGATGATTCAAGCATATTACATTTATTGTGCACTTTATTTCTATTATTATTACATTGTAATATATAGTGAAATATACAACGCATGGTAATGTAGAATCAGTGGGGGCCCTGAGCTTGTTTCCCTGCAGCTACACAGTCCCAGATGGGGGTGATGGGAGCAATGACAGATGATCAGGCATTAGATTCTCCTAAGGAACTTCCAACTTAGATCCCTGGCATGTGCAGTTCACAATAGGGTTCACACTCCTATGAGAAGCTAACGCTACTGCTGATCTGATGGGAGGCGGAGCTCAGGCAGTAATGCAAGTGATGGGGAGCAGCTGTAAATACAGATGAAGCTTCGCTTGCTTGCCTGCTTCTCACCCCTGCTGTGCGGCTCAGTTACTAATAGGCCATGGACTGGTACCAATAGGTGGCCTGGGGGTGGGGAACCCCTGATATATGATACCCAAAGTTTATCTTTATATCAGGCATTCATTTAAAACACCCCACAGATTTCTTTTCTTATGGCTACATTTGAGGAGCAGCCTGGCTTGCAAGCATTGACCGATTCTACTCACCACCTGTGTACTTAATGGAGGGAGCCATGGGGGCCTGGAGACAAGATGTAGAAGATATCAGCTAAGGAACCCAGCTTAGATGAGGTAAAGATGGCTTTGTCTTGAAACTTTGAGAATTAATAGTCACAGAGGAATTGGAATACCATGAAAAATATTAGAATGTGGAGTCATGGGCTGCTGTAGGTCCTTGTTCATACCACCCTCTTAATTGCCTCATTTTCTCTGCCTTCAGTGCCCTTTCCCAACCTGGAGTGCTTCTCTCCCTTTCTTCCCCCAAACTCCCAACATGCATATATTTTTCACTTAGCTAACCCTTGAGAGATAGAATACATTTTGAATGAATGAATGAAGAAATGAAAAAATTATGGATGGATCAATGAACAACATGGGCACCAGAAGATCTGAGTTCTTTTTTGGATGAGCACAACAACCTTGTGAAATAAGTAAGGCAACAATTTATGGTGCCATTTTACAAATGAGGGGACTGAGATTCAGAAAGTTAAGCGACTTAGTTGAAGACATTTAACAAAGTGGCAGAACCGGCCCCTAACCCTTAGGATTTTTTTCCTCCCACAACATCATAATTCTTGAAGGCAAGAAAGTCTTAATTTCCACATTTTCAACTGAAAACAAGCCTTCTTTAGAGAAAAGACTGTATATACACCTGTCTCTTTCACCACCTCCTTCCCTAGGCAAGTGATTGCAGAGGCCAGCCAGTATTCACAGGCTAATTTTACAGACAAATCTAAATGGAAATTGGCACCTGTTAGGAACATAGTCAAGAAGAACTGGACATCATGAAATTTCAGCCCATTTTTGCACGTTCTTCTAGTGGAAGACTTCAGCACAGTTCTCTGTCAAAGGAGTCTGTTTCCATGGCAGGGGAGGAACTCAAGGAGGAAAGAAAGAGAAATAACAGAGCATATTTTCTTAGAACTATTTCTCCAGAAACACTGATAATTCAAAGGGCAAGGGCAATTAAGTGATTAGAAGTGCAGCAGTGAGTGAGCTCTAAAAAATAGAACAACTCTTTAGGTCTCTTCCAAGGGACAAGATAAATGAGAAACTTGGGCAGGAAGATGTTGATGTGAGCACATAAACCTCACCTTCTTTGCTTGCTCCGATTCACATCTGTTCCTACAGACTGAAGCTAGACTTCCCAGGTCTTGAACCCTGGCTCTACCACAAACTAGCTATGTAATGATTCTTAACCCTAACTGCCTATTCCCATCTCATAAAATGGGGATAATAATAATTAACACCTCCCTTGTGGATGTTGTGAGAATTAAATGAATTCATTTATATTAATTCCCTTAGATCAGTGTCTAGAACTTTGTTAATGGTATTGTCACTATCTTCATTATAGCTACCTCTTGGTAATTGAAGCAGAGTATATACTTTTAAGATAGTTATTTTCAACTGGATTTTTAAAAAGAGGGAAAGATTGACCAGATTATCTGAGATGCTTTTATATATTCTGGCATTCCTCCTCGATCTTACATTTCTACCCTTCTGGAAATTAAGACTGTTTAGGTCTGCGAACTGGGCCTGGTGGCTCACATGTATAGTTCCAGTGACTTGAGAGGCTGAGGCTCTGAGAGGATCACTTGAAGACAAGAGTTTGAGACCAGGCTAGGCTACCTAAAGAGACACCCATCTCTAAAAAAAACCTTTTGTTTTGACTTAGCTAAGAGTAGTGACGCATGCCTGCAGTCCCAGCTATTCAGGAGGCAGAAGCAGAGGATTGCTTGAACCCAGGAGTTCAAGGTTGCAGTGAGCCATGAGCATGCCTCTGCACTCCAGCCTGGGCAACAGAATCAGATCCCAACTCTTTGAAAAAAAACACCTACACTATAGGTCTGTGATGGGAGATGGGCATGTATATTTAGAAAAGGCAAATCTGAAATGCTTTGTTTCATCTTACCCCTAAACCTAACACCCAACCAGAATCCTATCTTAAAGAGATTTCTCTGGAGACTAACAGGTATATTTACTTTATGAGGATTACCAGGATAGTATAAGCTTGTGTGGGACTTGTGCATATTATGAAGTCTATCAGCCTGTCTAAGAAGAGCTGCACTGAAACCAACCCAACTTGTGATTCCAGTTTCCTTTTGCATTATGGATATGCTAATGAGCTGCCTAAACTTAGAGATGATATTATCATGATGACACTCTCTGGGGAAAGCCCTAGTGATTTAAAGTTTGATCATATAGTATTTTACTCTGTAACTGACTTTTTTCCCCACTTAATAATCTCTGTGGATATCTTTCTAGGTTCATGCATATAGATCTAACCCATTCTTTTTTATAGCTGCATGATATTCCATAATATATATTTCCCATTCTTTCTTCAAACATTTCTTATTGCTAGAAATGCAGATTGTTTCCTACTAGATTTTTTTTTAACCATGGAGCATCTTGTTGTAATAAGCATGCTTGAACATATTTTTCTAAATGCTAGGGCATGCTTTTCTTTTCTCTTAAGAGAGAATCACCAAAGTGTAATCATTAGGTCACTAGATGTGCACGTTGGTAATTTTAGAAAATATTGCCAGAGAGATTGAAACAATTTACCACTGGCCCTCCAGCTTCTCCTGGGCATGCTACATACACTGTGGGAAGGGGAAAGGCTGACCTAGAATACCTTTAAGTGGATGCTGCAGTGAATATGACAAGACTATGATTCATGGATTCTTAAGTGTTTTGGATTTTATGGGTCAGATAAAACCTCATTTAATAGCATGCTATCTGTCCTTTGCTTAACATAACTGCATCCATGATGTGGCTGAATTAACCACCTACCATTGCACAGCCATAAGCATCAATACACCCTTCTTCTCTATTCCTAGTTTTGTGTGATAACCTGCTTGAGGGAGAGAGGGAGTGGGTTGGAGCAGATGCTAAAAAAACTGCAGGGGTAGGAAAAGGAACTGTGAAAGGGGAATTCATGTACACTGAACCCAAAGACCCTAGGAAAAATGACAGGCAGCAGGATAGTATCTATTTCCTTATTTTCCTGTTCTCTCTCTGCTCAGAGACATTCTCAGTGTAATATCTGCTGACTTCTGTAACACCATTCTGTAATCTTTTGCCAATCCAATAGACTCTGTGTTGTCACACTTCATCAGCTGTTATAATTCCCAATAACTAGCACACATTGACGTCCCATCCCTGAAAAGCTGGCCTAAAATAAATGGCTTCAGGGGACTTAATGATAAATCAGAGGCATTCTGAATGGATTCTGAAAGTATTCTAAGTCAGAACAAATCCTCTCTGGAATCCAATTTGGCTGTTTCATTACCAGTTCTATCTCCCGCATGCAAAAAGATGATAAACAGCATTGTAAAGATGTAGATGAGATTGGCTTTTGTGACCTAATGTTTCTGGTGAAGAGACAAGTACAAGCTGTTAAAACAGGAAAAATGCACACAACCCCCTGGCAACAGTATATTATAGGCTTCGTTTTTGAACAGGAATCATTTGTGATTTTACTACCTGGGAAACAAAGACCTGGCTGCTTCTGCATTTTGAAGTAGTTTAATTAACTTTTAAGTGTGCACAGAGAGCTGGTACAACTACTCTACAAACTAAAAGCCACAGGAAAAAAAGTAGAAGGTTGCCAGATATTTCTTATCAACCCAGACCAAGATTCCTTAGGGGCATGTATCAGAGTAGTGAGAGCACAATTTCCAGGACCAGTCTCTGCAGGATGAATTCCAGCGAGTGAGTTAACCTCTCTGTGCCACAGTTTCTTCATTTGGAAAATGGGCTAATAGTAATATGGACATCATTTTTTTAAGTGGCACTAAGAGGAACCAACAGATAACAAAATGGAAGAGAGTGTATGGACAAAGAGGGAAAGTTTAAGAAATAAATCTAGGCCAGGTGTGGTGGCTTACACCTGTAATCCCAGTACTTTGGGAGGCCAAGGCGGGCAGATCATGAGGTCAAGAGATCAAGACCACCCTGGCCAACATGATGAAACCCTGTTTCTATTAAAAATGCAAAAATGAGCTGGGTGTGGTGGCACGCGCCTGTAGTCCCAGCTACTAAGGAGGCTGAGGCAGGAGAATTGCTTGAATCTGGGAGATGGAGGTTGCAGTAAGCCAAGATCGCACCACTGCACTCCAGCCTGGTGACAGAGTGAGACTCCATCTCAAAAAAAGAAAA
>NW_016107409.1:6663791-6719212 GCF_001604975.1 Cebus imitator
ATTAAGAACTGTTGGGATTTGGCTATCATTTTAGATGAATTAATCTCTATGTAGGATGCTGGAATTTGGTTTTTGGAGTTGGACAGACCTTGGTTCGAATCCTTCCTCTGCCATTTAGTAGCCGTGTGGCCTCAGTTTCTTCATTCACCTTATGAAAATGAAATGGAGGACTATATGTCACACAGTACATACCCAGTGTGACATGGTAAAAGCCCCATAAAGCTGCATACCTCAACCATACCTCGGCTTTCTATTGAAACTGCTCTCTGTAATCCAAATGTGACAGGCAAGCAGCCCAAACCCATGCCATCTTGGCCCCTGCGACTTGTAATAAGTAATTAAGGACTGTAATTTCCACCCTACCCAGACAACGTATAAACAAATGCCAGTCTTGACTTTTGGGAACCACTTAAGTAACAATCAGAATGTCCGAAGTCCCCTGGCCCTCGGAATGTCCAGAGCCCCTCACCCTCATCTTCGCCCTGGAATCCACAGGAATGTCCCGAGCCCCTCACCCTCATCTCCGTCCAGAAGGTGATTTACAGAATCCACTAGCCCTCAGAACGTCTGAAGGCCCTCACCCTCACCTCCACCTCCTCACCCTCACTCCCAAGGTGGTTTTACAGGTATAAAAGGTCCTGACACCCTCCTTTCGGGGCCATGGGTTGGAGAGATGCGAGTCCTCCGTGGTCACCGGCAATAAAGACCCTGCAATTTGGCATACTTTTGTCTTGGTGTTGACTTTCTATGTTCCAGCCAGTACAACACCCAGTACATTGCAAGTGTGCAAGGCATGACAGTTATGACTATTATTAGGTTTAAACTGTTTGGCTGCTATGTATTGACCCCTGTATTAGTTTCCTATTGCTGTATTGTTTCCAATCCATAACACCGATGCCTTAGAACAACAGAAATATATTCTCTCATAGTTCTGGAGGCCAGAAATCTGAAATCAAAGTGTCAATGGGGCCATATTACTTGCAGAAGCTCTGGAGGAGAATCAGTCCCTTGCCTGTCCTAGCTTCTGCTGGAAGCATTCTTGCCTGTTCTTTGGTTAAGGCTGCATCACTCCAATCTCTGTTTTTGTCTTCACATTGGTATCTCCTTTGTGTGTTTAACTACCCTCTGCCATTCTTTTATAAGGACATTTTTGATGGTATTTAGGGCTCACCCAGATAATTCAAGATGATCTTCTCATCTCAAGATTTTTAATTTAGATGCTTCTGTGAAAACTTTACCATATAAAAGAATATTCAGATTCTGGGGATTAGGGCCTGATATCTTTGCGAGGCATTACTCAACCTACTTCAATGCCTGCCAACATGCCAGACTACACTGCATGTCCAGGAATATCTCTCATTCCTAGTTGAGGAAGGGAGGAAACTGAAAGGAAAGCAACCATGATTTTATTTAACCAGAATGCTAAGAGTAAAAGACAATGTTTGTCAGTAGATAACAAAGTAATGCTTTGTTTCTGTGCTACTGGATGGTCATCTCAAATATCACCAATGACCCCTACATAGGTGATACAGCATAGAGGTGGAGACTTGGATTCTGGACCTAGATGGCCTGGGTCAACAACCAGGTGTGCCTTATATTAGGTGTAACTTTGGAAATGTTTGATTTCTCTATGCCTCAATTTTTTAAAAATCTATAAAATGAGTTAGCACCTATCTCAATGGGTGGCTATGGGGACTAAATGGGGCCTAGTTCACAGTAAATTCTATGTGAGTGTTAGCTGTTATCATGCTTTTCTATGCATACAGGTGGACAAAAATTTGGGAACAAGGTTAAATACTTGCTACATTTCTGAAATGAAAAGCTATCTGCTTTCATTATTTTAATTTCATTAACTGCTTCTAAGATAATTAATTAATTAAAGAATTAATTAATTCTTAATTAAGCAGAGAACATTCTGCTTAATTAAGAATCACGGTGGCCGGGAGTGGTGGCTCATGCCTATAATTCCAGCACTTGGGAGACTGAGGTGGGCAAGGAGGTCAGGAGTTTGAGACCAGCCTGGTGAACATTGGGAAAACCCCATGTCTACTAAAAACACAAAAATTGGTCAGGTGTGGTGATGGGTGCCTGTAATCTCAGCTACTCAGGAGACTGAGGTGGGAGAATGACATGAACCCAGGAGGCAGTGGTTGCAGTGAACCAAGATGTACTCCAGCCCAGGCCACAAAGCTAGACTCCGCCTCAAAAAAAAAAAAAAAAAAAAAAAAAAAAAAAAAAAAAAAAAAAACAAAAAAAAAAAAAAAAAAAAAAAAAAAGAAGAAGAAGAAAAATCATGGTTATCAGATAGCCATTAGTTTAGATTTTGTGTGTAATTATACACACTAAGAGCATGCACTACATGAGTAGACATATGAAAGGGCAGATCCAACTTTGTAGGGATTGAAACTTATATAATATGGGGGCCCTCTTAATGAAAAGGAACACGAAATCACAAATGCACAAGTAGGTAGAAAAGTGAATATTAGCTGGCACAGTGGCTCAGGGCCATAATCTCAGCTACTTAGGGGGCTGAAACAGGAGGATTACTTGAGCCCAGGAGTTCGAGTCCAGCCTGGGCAACATATAAAGACCTCGTCTCTTAAAAACAAACAAAAAATGTGAACGTTTACTTGGAATGAGAAGTGAGAGCATAACAAATCACTTGTTCAAGTTGGTCATGCAAGGCAAATGAAATGGAGATTCCAGGGGCTAGCCTGTGCATATTATCCATGGTGTAGGTGGTTAAGAGCAGCAGCTCCAGAGTGGCCTTGATGGGATAGAGGACCTGATTCACAGACCAAGGTCAATAAAGTTAAATCCATTCCTCAATAAAGGAGATTTATTACATGTGAACTGCAGCAATTTCATTTGTTTTCCTTTTTTAAAGCATTCATAGATTAAAATATTTACAGATATGTCTGATCCTACATTCTAATTTGGGATCAGGAAAATACAGTTGTGTGTTTCCTCTTAAGTTTATAACCTTCATCTAGAAAAACATTCTTCTTCAGATCCTAGGTCTTACCTGGATAGGGAAGGGAGCCTAGAAATGTGGGCCTGGGGGTATCGGGGCAAGATTACAGTGCCTTCACTGTACAGCACACTTCGTTTTGTTATTCTCCTTCTCTCCCTTATCTCTCGTGTGTATGAGTTTTCAGATGTTGTGTGGCTGGCAGAGAAAGAAATTCTTATGTGTATAAAAAGGTATGTGGAGAATCCTGACCATCTGGGCTTCTCATGGTTGTCGGGGCAGCTTTGGAAGAGCTAAAGCTATTCTTTTGAGAAAGTATTGTCCTGCACAAGGACAAGGAAGGGTGCAAAGCCTATCTGTGTCTCCCTCTCATTTCTTTTTCTCTGTCTTCCTCACTTCTCCTGATCTCCCTATATCAGAAGCCTATACAAATACTCACTAATTGAGATCACTGAAAGATCCAAAAGCATGAATAGCTAAGGGTGGTAGAGTTTTGGCTAATGTAACAGGAAATGGGAAGTTCAATGTGGGGAGCTGTGGGATGGTCAGCTTCCGGGCACTTGCCAAATGACTCAGGCCATGCCTGCCCACTCATCTTACTCACAAGGCCACTGCTGCTCTTGGCAATGAGCTGACCCCTGTATTGGGCAGTGCAGCTGGCCAACTCTGCCAGGCCCAATGAGAGTGACATGCCTATGCCAACCTGTTCACACCTCCTCCTCAGCCAGAAACTGTGGTGTGTAGAGGAGTGTTGTGGATTCCATTGTAGAACATCACAGAACTAGTGCTTCCTGAAGCCCAGGGTTCATCTAAATGGATCAGGAAGGTACAGAAAGGTAGGAACAAAACTGACACAGCCCCATGATGGTAAATGAGACCTGATTCTGTTGAGTGACTCAGAGTTTCATCTTGTTAACAAAGATATGTAGCAGCCATTTATTCAAGTATTCATTCAACAAACAATTCATAACATGCCAGGCACACTGCTGGTACAAAAGATATAAAGTTCACATGTGTATTTATAAAACATATGAATGTATCAGAAATAATACAGTATAATGTGATAAATTCTGTAATGAAAGCTAAATAAACTTTAGGGATGCCAAAAAATAGGAAAGATTAATTATGTGTACATATGTGTGGGTTGTCATTCAAACCAGGGAAATGTGGTTTTTATTCATATGTTTCCTAAGGACCTAAGTGTCTCCTGCCAATACAGCTCCTTTCCCAGTAAGAACCAGTTTTCCCCTCCCACCTTGCCATCAGGATCACCTTCTTCTAATGTATTTTGGGTGAAAGGGGGTCATCTCACATCTGCTCCTGAGGCAAGGTGGCCTCTACTCCAGCCTTCTCTCCATGACAGCCTCTTCTTAGTGGCCACTCATGGCTCCTACGGTTACTGTCCTATCCCTCCTTCTCCTCACCAGACAGCATCTCACGTCTGTTCTTCCCTGAAGATTAACTCACACAAAGCTGCCATATGTAAAGATTTATGGGAGGGCTGGGGGTTATGACTGGGATGACAAGATGATGCAGAAGGAAAACTATTTAGAATAAAAAATAAAATGCCACTGTTCTTTAAAATGCTATAGCCATCCTCAAAAAAGGCCCAATAAATATCTCAGGGCCTTTTCTGAGCCCCTCACCTGCCACACACACATGACCCTCATGTCTTTCACCAGAGACCACTGTTTGTTCACAGAGATGCAGCCTCTATGGCATCTCTTTGTTTCCCTGAAGAAAACTCAAAATTCCCATTACTTCATTCATCAAAAGTTCAATGATTCTGTGTCCTAGCTTCTCTGAGTCCAACTCAGACCTCGTGTTCATAAATCATGGCCAGGCCACACCTTGATCTCTTTGAGAAGCTTTTCGCCCAGAACAGCAGCGGTCCTTTCGTTGTTGTTGATGTTAAAGCCTTTTGTTTTCATTTTTGTACACATGAGAGGTGGAATGAAATTAGTCCTGTACACCTGAGTCTCCTATGGAGTCCCTCATAACCAAGGAGGTGTGGGGAATGATACGGAGCCCAGGGAAGGCAGGGTCCAGAGAAGGATGACGGCTTGGGTTAAAGTTTTGCCTGTAAGTCAGGGAATGTGTTCCGGACAGTCTTCTTGAATCCTACCACTCTTAAGTAACATGGATTTGATGTTTTCTTTTTTACTTCAAACTTGTTCTAAGCCATGAAAAGTTCCAATGGCTACTGTGACACGGCAGTCTCCCAGTGTGGTGTGGATGGCATATACATATGTACATCCCACCTCCTCACCCACATGGCTTTATCTGTTTGCTAACTCAGCCTCACCAAGTAACCTGGTCACAATGCTTCAGATAATTCAGAATAAGAATAAGCCAAAAGGGAAAAAAAGCAAAGAAAAGCTTTCTTTTGTGTAAATGATCTAGGCAATGTTGGTAAAAAAAAAAAAAAAAATTAACTTAGATCATCCAGGACTTGGACTTAGGTCTTATTTGAATGGTTTCTAGGGATTTTTTTCCCTCCTGTTTTGAGAGATAATTCTATCTCATTTGAAGGGCTGTGACTTCAGCACCAACTGGGTTTTCTATCGTGTTTAGGTATCCCCTTTGCTTTATGGCTGGGGATATGATATGATATGAAGGGGACAATTGTCCCCTTCCCCAGCACTTGGCAGGAAGAGACTCTCCTCTGAGGCCACTGTCAGGTCCAGGCATGTTAGCTCCCTGGCTGCCTGCCTGGCAGATATTACGCCCACACAAGGCCGGGGGACACTGGGTTGAGCCGGCACGAATGCTGGTCGTAGTAGCACCTGTACTGCAGTTCGTCTGGGACAGAAAGATGAGGTGGAGCAGCCATGAGCAGATGGAGGGTACACATCAATGGAGACTCAGTATATGTCAAATACAGCCTCATGAGGAAAGGGCATAGGAAGATATTGAAAGTAAGAAGGTTTTCACTTACTTTAAAAAGCTTTAAAAATCCAGAGGGAATTCTACCATGGAGAAATGAGTGCAAAGAAAGATGCCTAAACTGGAAAGAGGCAATGAATCCAAAACTCTGAGACCAACAGGCAATGAACAACTTGCAACTCAGAGCCACTAGCTCTGCCTTCAAGCCCTCCCTGATCTCTGCTTTTCCCGAACATGTATCACATTTTACATCTTTATCACTCTTGTTGGCATTTACATCATACGCTGTCTGACGTTGTTTCCCAACTCTGGTCTCATGTGTATCCATTATGTCTTCACAGCTTAAGTATGAACTTCTGGAGGGTAAAACTATGCCTGACAACTGGCAAAAGGTATGGGGAAAACCAATTTTTAAAATTTGTATACTTACTATGAGAGAAATGATACAGCTTAGCCATTGTGTTGTACATCAAACTAAATTAAGTAATAATTACTATAAAAAGCAAACTGGCACTATAAAAAAACTACTCTCCACTGAATTTTTTGGTCCAAAATTATTTTTAAGGTTTTAAACATAAGCTAAAGCAGAGGGAACAGTATAACTAACCCCTAGGTGATATAACTATTACCTAGAGTCCAGAAATTTTAATTGAATTTCCACCAGTCTTGCTTCATTCATCCCTTTTTTAACCCAGAGTCATTAAAAAAAAAAAACCATAATTCTAAATCCCAGATATGTTATTTGCCTTTGTATATTTCAGCATGTATCTTTTAAACTGTGGGCATTTTCTTTAATAACCATAATGCTTTCATCAACTTAATTATCATCAACTTAATATTAGACAGTAGTCCCTGGATATCATCTGAACTTGTCAATTATTTAGAATACCATTGAAAAGAAGGCCTGTTACTCAGCCCTGTCACAAGGAGCCAGGCTGGGAACTGATCTTGATTACACGGAAGGCCAATTCTTACTTGGTAGTAGTAGCGAACTCTGAGAATCAGATTCACAAGCTCTTACCTTGCTACTCTCTGGCATGGCCATAGGACTTGCCTGGAGTCCAGCTTTCTGGAGACAGGCTGCCGGGTTTCAGATAGCTGATGCTGTTTAGAGGTGTGTGTGTGTCCCTAACCTAGGAGCCATCTTTGGGGTATTAAGGTAGGAATAGATTTCAGGGATAAGGGATGGAATTCAGGTGTCTATGAATTTAGATGGGGAAAAAGGATACCTCTGAAGTTTTTGCTAACCTCTAATGGAAATTTTAAATCTCTTTCAACTATGATGATAGGCAGTAGAAGTAGTAGCAGTATCTGTGACTGTCACCAATAGAAAGAAAAGTATTTTAATATCACATCACATTATTACAGGTATTGTCAAATATTGTGAATACTTATCATTACTTTGAAATTATGTTAATTCTTTTCTCACCTCTAGATGTGGTTGTGGAACATGTTAGCAAAGAAGCACACATATTATTAGATCACAAACTTGTTTTGTTTCTACAATTCGGGTAACTGTATATCAGTATGCTTTGTTTCCTTTGTAATTCCATGTATTTTATTTTACACATTTTAAAACAATATTCTGAGATGAAGTCTGTAAGCCTTTACCAGCTGACCAAGGAAATTTCACAGCACAAAAGGGAAAGAACCCCTGGGATGGAGCCAGCCTATGTGGAGATGCCCAGAAAGCATCTTCAAGGATTATTCCTTGATTAATTCATCAGTTTCTTGAACATAATAACCAGGGATGAGGAACTGGCCCCTATAAGGAGTCCCGGAAGTTGCAAGAGCCATGTGACAGCCCATCTCCAAAATGACATTGCTCCTTGTGTTGGCATATGAGTCACAGACTCTGGCCAGCTCTTCTGAAAAGATGCTTCAAGTACTCCAGAGTACTATAAATATCCAAGGTATTAATAGAATTCCTCCCACCTCAAGGCTGCAGTTCCTCCCACTGCCTTCCCGCTGCATATTGGACGCATGTTGGGAGGACAGTTGGAGAAGCTCAGCTCACAGGCAGGAGCCTATGCATTCTGTAGGCTTGACACTGACTTACCTGTCCTGAGCATGGGGAGAGGGAGGGAAAGCAATTTGCCTAAACTCCCTCTTCTGGAAAATGAAAGTGTTGCTACTTGCCACCTACCTCAGAGTTTGAAGTCAATCAGAACAGTTTATATGCTGAAATCCTGAGTATTACATTGACATATCATGAAAAAGTTACCAAGCTCTGCTAAATGCAGAGGGTAAAACTGATGAGCTGTTGTCAGAATCACGTAGACTCCTATTCTTTACCTGAAAATTAATGAGTCTTGTTTACTTCTCACTAATGACTACTGTCATTATGCAATGAACTGTATATAATTGCTTATACAGTATATAATTGCCTTATACAGTAACATCTTTAAGTTTGCTAATCAAGATAAAAGATCCTTTAGTTATTTTTGCTTCCTATGGCCACAGCAATTTTTCAGTCCTTGAATTTCACATTCACCTATGGTATGGCTTTTGGCAGGGGTATGTTAATAGCAATCAAACATTAAAAACAGGCTGGTTAACTGTTCACATTAGCCCTAAACTGAAAATGATCCAATGTCCATCAACAGTAGAATGAATGAAATAGTTTATAATACGTTCCCATAAGGGCACACTATACAGCAATAAGGATAAATGAACTATTGCTTCTGGCAAGAGCATGTATCAGTCTCACAAATGTAAGGTTGAGGAAAAGAAACCAGACAGCAAAGAGAACCCACTAAATTATTCCATTTATGTAAAGTTAACAAAAAGCCAAAGTGAGCCTGGGGTGTTAGCAGTTAAAAGCAGAGGTTACTTGTGAAGAGGGAGTAGTGGTTGAAAGAAGATATGAAAGGGTCTGGGTGATAGTAATAACTCTGTTATTTGACTTGGGTGCTGGTTATTTGGATGTAGTCATTTTGTAAAAATTTATTGAGTTACACACTTAAAATTTGTGCACTTTTCTGTGTGTGTGTTAAACTTCAAAACAAAGATTTAAAATTTTTAATGAAGAGAAACAACAGGGCACAAAAATTTGTTTTCAAACACACTCTTCTCCAGTGTATATAGCTTCTTGGAGAACTGGTGATGTTTGAAAACAATGTTAAGAAATCTGAAATTCTTGGCTGGGTGCGATGCCTCACTTCTGTAATCCCAGCTCTTTGGGAGGCTGGGTCGGGCAGACCACTTGAGGTCAGGAGTTCAAGACCAATGTGGCCAAAATGTTGAAACCCCCATTTCTACAAAAATACAAAAATCAGCCAGGCATGGGAGCAGGCACTTGTAATCCCAGCTACTAGGGAGGCTGAGGCAGGAGAATCACTTGAGCCTGGGAGGCAGAGATTGCAGTGAGCCGAGATTGTGCCACTGCACTCCAGCCTGGGTGACAGAGTGAGACTCTGTCTCAAAAAAAAAAAAAGACTCTAAAGTTCTTAATTGGGATTTCTGTTAATACGAAAGTCACCAGAAAATGACCTACCCTGTCTCCTTTTCCTCCTTGGATTATAATCCTCTTGATTGACATATTTGTTAACCTTAGGAGGCAGATGTCATAAAACCAACCAGGATCTGTTCTAATGACTTGTTAAAGTGGCCTTAAATAAAGGGAGCTATGATGAGGGCTGCCCTACTGAGAGCTTCTCCCAGGGGGCTGGGTGATGATGTAGGTTTTGCTCTGACAAGGGCACCCAGCTAAGCAGGTGCAGTTGGGGCTGAGACCTGCTCTTGTTTGGCCCCTGCGGCGCGGTGCATGCAGCATGGGTCTGGGTCAGCAAGATGAAACGGAACCTCCTTCTAATTGGTCAGCAGAAAGGGCCTTTTTTTCCCTAATTGGTGGGCCCAAAGTGAGTGCTGTTTTCTAAGCAGGGCTGCTTGTGTCTCCTACAGGACCCTCCTTTTTCAGTCATTCCCACTGCTGGGCCTGTGTTGTCCTGGAGCATGGCCCCTGGCTCCTCCAACTGCTTGCCTTCTATTTTCCTGCTTTTACATAGGATGCCTCTTGGAACCACCTTCTTTCTGGTACTTCTCCCTTTGCTCACACAATACACTCCAGAGCACAGCATAACCATAAGGTTGTTTGTTTGCTTTGTTGGGATACAACACAGGAGCCCTGGGTAGGAGTCACTGAAACTCAGCTCCTATCTCAGTGTGTGGTGTTTAGGAGGAGCTTAATAAATATTTTTTCAATGAAGAAACTGCAGATTCATCATATATTTTTTGGCTTCTTGGGATATTTGTTCTCAGTATCAGTGTGGTACAGTGGAAAGCGGAGGGTAGGAGGTATCAGAATCAGACAGAGCCCATGCCAGAATTCAGCAGGCTGTTCTTTAGGCCCTGGACAAATTACTTTCCTCCTATTTCAGTTCCTCAACTGAAAAATGGGGATGATATATTTTCTTTTCAAGGAGCTGGGAAGGATTACATAAGCAAAACTTACGTCATTGCTTGAACAATGTTTACACATTGAACTGCATGTTCTTCATTTACTCACTCATTCAATAAACATCCTATAAGCTTGGAATTGATGCCAGAAACCAGCCTGACGCATGGAACAGGGTTCCCACTCTCACTGAGTGCAGAATCCTGTGGGGGATATATTTGTAATCATTAAATGCAAAGAAAAAGTTCTTGAGGGTCTTATAATAGAAATACATTCAGGGTTATATTTTTATCTATCCATCATTTAGCTTTCTAAGCATCCATTCTATCTATATATGTATATAATTCTATCAGTATCTGATATGGTTTGGATCTGTGTCTCCACCCAAATCTCATATTCAGTTGTTATCCCCAGTGTTGGGGGTAAGGCCTGGTGGGAGGTGATTGGATTGTTGGGGCAGTTTCTCATGAATGATTTAGTATCATCCTCTTGGTGCTATTCTTGTGGTAATAAGTGAATGAGTGAGTTCTTGCAAGTTCTGATGGTTTCAAAGTGTGTTTCACCTCGCCTCTGTCTCTCTTATTTCTGCTCTCACCATGTGAAACACCTCATTCCCCCTTTGCCTTACTCCATGATTGTAAGTTTCCTAAGCCCTCTCTAAAAGCCCAAGTTGCTATGCTTCCTGTACAGCTTGCAGAACCATGAGCCAATTTAACTTCTTTTCTTTGTAAATTACCCAGGCTCAGTTATTTCTTTATAGCAATCCGAGAATAGACTATTACAGTATCTGTATATAATAATAATAAGTACTATACGTGTTTCTATTGTTATTATTATTGTAATTCTGTACACAGAAAGATGTCTGCTATAAAAATATCTATATATATAGATGTTTATATTATTACTTCTGGGGCATAGGATTTGGGATTGATTTTTGTTATTTTTTTTTAAATTTTCTATATTATTTGAATTCTCTATTGGCAGGTATCATTTTCAAAAAAAAACCACTGAAATACTAGAAGAGGGATATAAACTTATTAAAATATAAACATTTGAAAACATTTTTTCATCAAAATGAAAAAATATTAAATGCCAAAATGGACATAAAGGATAGGACACTTGACTAAACCAACACATTTTAGAGATTAAATGCAATCAATGACCTCTCCTCTAAAAAAATTGTAGGCCCAAATGGTTTTACAGGTGCGTTCTATCAAACTCTTGAGGAACAACAAATTCTCATCTGTATTCTAAGTTATTCCAAAAGAGATAGAGCAAAAGCTGCTGAGTTCGTTTTATGATATTGGTGTAATCAGATGGACATTTTACAAAGATAGTGTTTGATAAAGAAAGAAAGAAAATTATAGCCCCTTTTCTCTTAATCAAGTAGATAAAAAAATCTTAAAATATTAGCTAATTGAATCCAACAGTATGTTTTAAAATAATGCAGCTTGATTGATGAATGATTCCTTATTAGGGATTCTGCCAACAAAATTAAGAACATTAGTAAATTAAAATTTTTAATCTCTTACAATAATTTCAACTGATGCAGAAAAAGTACTTGATAAATTCTTTGCTTATTTATGATTAAAAAAAAAAACTCTTAGCAAAGAGTAGAAGAGGATTTCTTCAATTCCCCTAAATGGATTTTGGTTATATTCCAAAACTTTCGCAAACATTACAGTTAATGGAGAAAATTTAAGTGCATTCCTGTTAAGACAAGCATTCTCACTGTGATAAATCACTATATAACACAACCAATATTATACTGTTGAAAATCCTAGCCCACGTTGAAGGAAAGAAGAGAAAAAAGATGATTGGAAAGGAAGAAATAACTGTCAGTGTTTGCAGATGATATACCCATCTACTCAGAATAAACAACAGAATCAACAGGTAAACAGTAAAAACTTGGTGGACATGTGATCAAACTATAAAAGCATTTCCAACAGCAAGTAACTAGAAAGTATTATTTGTGATCAAACTATAAAAGCATTTCCAACAGCAAGTAACTAGAAAGTATTATTTTTTTAAAAGCAAGATACCACTTAAAATACCAACAACAACTAAAAATATCTGGTAATTAAATGTGAAACATAGAGCCCCCTTGAAAAAACTTAACTATTGTAATAACACAGAAAAAACCTGAGTGAATGAGAATATTTCTTATTGTTATATGGGAAAAATTAATATCATAAAGATGTTAACCCTCTCTGCATATATCCAGTAAGTACAATGTAATTCCATAAAAATTCTAGTCTGAAATTCAGAATAAATTTGTTCTAAAAATCTATATAATGTTGGAGCAGTAGAGCATTTCAAAACTTAAACAAAAACTTCAAAAAAGTCATATGGTATAACACTGATTATTGATATATATCAAAATTAACTTTTTATTATACAGAAAGACACATGACAAGGATAAAGTTAGAAACATATTTAAAAATAGGAACAGAGACAATGTTCAAACAAGATAAGACATTCCTATCCAGAATATGCACAAAGAGACCAGATCAAACAAGAAGTCAAATCAAATAAGGTGAAGACAGCAACTTCATTAGAGATATGAGCAAAGTATATGAGCAGGCAATTTGCAAAGCAATAAACCCAAAAAACGAACAAATCATAAGTGGCTCAGTTAATTAACATCATAATAGGATATAATTTTATGCCTATTTGGAGAACATTAGCAAGCTGAATAACTCCATGTTCTGGGGGATATGGGAATATGCTCTGCTGGTAAGAAGAAGAACTTGGCATAGCCACTGGGAAGCACAATCTGTACTGCTTAAGCAAAGTAAGAATACCCGTGATCTAGCTGGGCATGGTGGCTCATGCCTGTAATCCCAATACTTTGGGAGGCTGAGGTGGGCGGATCACCTGAGTTCAGGGGTTTGAGACCAGCCTGGCCAACATGGTGAAACCCTGTCTCTTCTAAAATACAAAAAATTAGCTGGGTGTGGTGGTGCACGCCTGTAATCTCAGCTACTCAGGAGGCTGGGGCGAAAGAATTACTTGAACCCTGGAGGTGGAGGTTGCAGTGAGCCGAGATGGCACCACTATACTATAGCCTGGGTAACAGTGTAAGACTCTGTCTCAAAAAAATAAAAATAAAAACCAGCCAGGTATGGTGGCGTACGCCTGTATTCTGAACTACTCAGGAGGCTGAGGCTTGAGAATCGCTTGAACCTAGGAGGTGGAGGTTGCAGTGAGCTGAGATGGTGCCATTGAACTCCAGCCTGGACAAGAGTGAGACCCCATCTCGAAAAAAAACAAACAAACAAAAAAAAAACCCTGTGTTCTATAAACTGCAAGATAGAAAGGAGGGTAAAGAAATGAGAGAAGCTGAGAAAAGAATGAGGTTTCTGGTGTAGATGAGTATGTTGATTCAGGTGACTATACCTAAGATAGAGAATGGAGAATGAGGAGGAGCTGGTTTGGGGATAAAGATGATGTTTTCCATTTTGTACCAGTTAAAAAGAGTGCATTTATGGGACATGGATGGAAATAGTAGGTGCTCAATGAATAACAATTTATTTCCCATCAAATAAGTTTCCCTTCTGTGTTTAGGAAAGACAGAAACTTAATTCATAATTTTCTCCAGTTTAAATTCATAGGTTAGAGATAAACATTTCTATTATTATTCCTTCTCAATAATAAAAATATATATAACACTGATTTTCTGAGTATCAAACTTTGAAAGCTATAATTAGGAACTAAAGGAATAGATACTCCTATTTTTTTCCAGGTCAACATTCTTGGGAATTTTTTTTAAGTGAGGTAAAGAATACTTAAGAGATATCATTTCAGACTGTAAAGCTCATGTATTTTAATGCCAGAAACCCAGAATTTAAATACCAGTTCTGTTAGCATGCTATAAAACTTTAAGCAGGATACTTTCAACAAATGGGCTAATAATAATTACCTTTCATAAATATTATTAGGATGAAATAAAATCATATAAAATGCCAGACATAGTAAATGTGCCATAAAGGCTAGTTATTATTGTAGGCCCTTACCTTCAATTATTAACTTATTAATTGTATATTTCACAGAGTAGTCTACACCAGCAATGTCTAATGGGAATATAGTGCAAGCCACACATGTAATTTTAATTTTCTAGTAGCCATATTAAAAAAGTAAAAAGAATTAGGTCAAATTGATTTTAATAATATATCGAATTTAATCCAGCATATACAAGATATTACCTTGTTAACATGTAATCGATATAGTTACTAACAAGATATTTTGCATTTTTTTTTCCATTTGGCTCTGGTTCATGTGCCATTGTGACCCAGCAGCCATATATTACACTATTCTGTATGGAATAGCTTTCGGATGAGGCAGAGAAGAAATATGTATAATTGCATAAGCTTATGGCAACCACAAATTGGATAAGACAAGAACTAATGATGCTTGGAAGAAATGAAAATATATGAAATTATTACCTTTCTCTTCCATATCTAATGGCAAATAGAAAGTTTTTGGTGAAAAAATAGAAACAGAAATTTTTACTGGACAACAACTATATGCTACATGCTTTACATGTGAAGCCTGTGTTTATGTTGAAGAACCAGGAAGCTGGAATCCTCAGACTCTAGTTATGTCGCTGCAGTTAGGACTTCCTTGAGACTTTGAACTTTAAGTTCCAAAGAGCGTCTCAGGGAATAGACAAGCATTGTGTCTAATTTATATTCTATCCATGCTCCTCAGCCAGGAACATTATAACTCCATGTTTTCTCACTCTCCAAGGAGATCGTCCAGGCTCTCAAATTATGGGGAATATGGAGACGAAAGCATGGAGAATGCGTGTGGCCTTGCATAAAGTGAGGATCAATTATAAGCTCCATCCTTCATGCTCAGTGACTGGGGTGGGACACAGGCTGGCAATCAGGAGGCTGGCCAATAGCAAAGAATCCCACATCACCAGACTCTGTCCTTCCCACTCCTGATACTTTTGACATCTCCAGAGCAGCAGGCAATTCAGTCCTGCCATGTGTATCTTAGGTCAAAGGGAAAAAAACACAGAGCTGCAATGTGTGATTCACAGCCTGAAAGGAACCAAGTGTCTTCTGATAAACAACACTTGAGATTTTTTTTTTTAATGAAGGCATTAAACTGGCCTTCTTTTGAAATGGGCTAGACAGGGTAAACAAGGAGAGATCTTGTCTTTCCTTCGTCCTGGAAAAATAACATTTCTTGCTTTCCAGCTCAGTATGGTTGACTGAATTGGAAAGGAATCTATTTTCTCTGGAAAGATTTATTTGCCCAACAGTTGTGTTTTTGTATATATGTGTGTGTGTTGGCAAGACAGATTTTCCAGAACAAGGGTCGTCTTGTTCACCATTTAAAGGGGCTACGAGTTGACTAGGGAATTTAATGTTAGAGAAGGCTTTTGCAGACTTCAGCCTTATGTGCAAATTCAGAAGCATCCCAAGCTGCCCTGGGCGCTAAGACAGGAAGTGACAGTGCTGGGGTGGTGCCACACAGCCACTGCCCCGCTCACCCGAGAGCAGACAGAAACATCTCTATCTCTTCACCTTTGTAAATACAGTCTCAAGGCATGTGACTATCAGAAACTGTTATAAACCATCCACGGTTTCTATTTTTCATATAGAAAAATTGTTTCCAAAAAAGTAAAACGATTTTTTAATAAAGTCATGTGGAAAAGCTAAGAGTAGAATTTTCCCCTCTTCCTACAACCAGATTTCTTTTCCCACCTGCAGACACATGTTTTGGGATCAAGCAAAGAACAACATCTAAATCCCTTTGTGGCTGAATTAGAGAAAAGACATAGATACTGTTAGATGTCTTTCTTTTCTGCCTCCTTCTTTTTTCAGTTTCATAAAGGACTGGCATCACATTGGAAATTTTAGGGCAAATATGTTCTACTTTATAGAAAATGGTTTTCATTACTTTTCATTTTCTCCCATTTCATGTCAGTAATTAATATAATATAAACTAAAATGGTGTGCTTTGGGATATTTTCTTGAGAACACTTCTTTGAAGGTGAATTCAATCTACTCTTTTTCATACACACACACACACACACACACACACACACACACACACATATATTTGAACACCAAAAATAAAATATATTTGAAGATGAGGTTCTTTCCCCTAACTTTTTTTGTCTCCAAGTAGTTACTTGCTAAACTCAACTGACAGCTTGGCTGGATTTTGCACAAATGACTTTTCACTCAGCTGGTCTTTGCCTTGCCAGGTGTGGCTGGCCAATGTAAAGGAAAGGAAAGATGTTTTTCCTTTTAGCATGAGCATTAAAACTTTTACCACATTTTCCATTGCCCAGTGTCTGTTTTCAAGGAAGCACAGACCAGCAGAAAACAGAGGAGTCTGAGATTTCCCCTTTGTAAATGTTGGATCCCAGCCTCTTAGTGCATTTAACTCAGCAAAAATCCACATAATTAAATGAGAGGAAATAGTTTCCTTTGATGGCAAAATGGCTTCCCTGAGAAGAAGGCAGCTGACGGCATCCACTCTGAAGTGCTGCTGGAAGATCTCACTGCCCCCAGGCACCATTGTTCAGGATCAGGATGTCCACGTTCTCAGGGCTGGCAGGACTTGGGCTGAACAGCTTTCTACTTTGTAAGTGTACACCTTCATAAGGCATTTTTAACTTTTATAAACACATTTATATTATGTGCCAAAGTCCATGTATTTGGCAAAACTGGAAATTTTACTCATTTCTATTGTGTTTTTCTTTCCCCCAGTAGGAAGATGGTTGGGACTGAATCTGGGCAGAATGGCTGTCGCACTTGCTTTGAAGTTACCCAGCACAGCCGCACCAGAAGAATCAGCAGACATCTCCAAAAGTTTCCAGGGCAGGTTGCAGGCATTTTCTTGTCAGTCTATTCTCCAAATATCTACCCCACGCCTGGTGCTAAACAAATATTAATTGGAAATGTTGATCATGAAATCAAAGGGATAGAGGAAAGAAAAATGGCAACTTGCTGCACATTAGCAAAACGTAAAACAGGGCAGACCTGGACCTAATTTTTAGTTACTGAAAATTGAAAATTATTCTTGCAGGGCTCCCTGCTAAGTCAAGCTTTGAGCCTCTCTCTGTCACGGTCCCTTCTCTGAGTCACCTTCTGTGGTGCCACCTAAACTCTGCCCCTTGGTCCTTTCATCAGTGCTCTTTCTTTCCCACCCCCATAGTGCTGAGGACCCAGGTAACCGCTTCTCTTGCCTCACTTTCTATCTCCTTACCTCCAGTCAGTGGCCTCAAGGGTTGAAGAAAATTAAAAACAACATTGACACCAAGAAGCCCACAAACTCTAGAATGGAATATTAGTTAAGGGTTAATGAATCCTGCACCCTGGGTTTCTGAACAAAGGACAAGAGGCAGTTGCCTTGAGTTGTAAGAGAGAGAATTAAAATGGGATGTTGAAAGTTGCTATGTAATTGTCAAGGTTGGTCAGTCTCAGAGATGCATTACTTATTCCAGTTGTGGATGATCTTAGTGCCATCTAAGAAAACATACTATCTAAGCAACTGACTTGAGAATTTCTCCTACCTTGATGAGCCAGCCTGATGCAAAGAATTGGGCAAAAAAGCCTAAGGAAAGTTATGGAAGGAAAAGATAGGAGAAAGACAAGTTTGGCTTGCTCGGCATAAGAAAAGGAAAGTGTACTATTTTTGCTAGTGAGGATCTGGGCAGAAGGGTAAAGAGAGTGTTGAACCACCTAGTACAGGCCCCAGTTGAGGGAAAAAAATAGATAACATCAATTTTAAATTGTTTTAATTTGTTGGAATTGGTATCATATAAACCCCTCTATTTATCCAAGTCTTCAGCAAAGGATCTAAAGTACATATAAATTACAAAACAGAATGGACAAAGACTTGTGTGTGTGTGTGTAAATCAAGGAAAGAGATTGGATTTTTGACATCCAGATCCACATGTTAGAGAAAGCCCACAGTCCACAGTGGACAATGTGGTGATACATATATTTATAGATAGATTTAATATTTCTGTGGAAAGAACTGGGACTTGACCAGCAGTATGGAAAGGCACACCTTCTCTTTCCATTTAGAATCCAGGAGGCAAAAGGGGTGCAAACCCTCCTCAGATAGGAATGTGAGGCAATTCATCTGAAACTCAAAGGACGGATTTTGGTTTTCTCTGAGACTTTGGTTAAATTAAGAGGACATTTAGTAGAGAAGGGGAAGGTGCCTAGGCAGCCATTTATCTGATTTGGTTTGAATCTAGTATTATTCTTGAGAAAAAAGGCTACACCAATGGAATTGTTAAACTTCTGTCCAGCACTTTGAGTATATTAAAAGAGAAGTTGGCTTTCTTTCACAAAAATTTATGAATCACAGACATATGAAATCACCCAAAAATGTTAATCTCTGGAACCAACTGCATGAACTTGACCCCACTTACTTGTAAGTGACTGTGTGCAAGTTCCTTAACCTCTCTATGTATCAGCTTCTTCCTCTGTAAAATGGAAATCATCAGTTTCTAGCTCACAAGGTCCTTGAGAAGATTAAGTAAGTGTGCAGAAAGGATTTAGAATAGTTCTAGCACATTCACAATTTGTTTTTTTTTTTTAAAGAAAGAAAGAGAGAAAGAAAGAAAAAGGATGAAGGAGAGGAAGAAAGAGGAAGAGGGAGAGAGAACGGAAGTGTTGCTTTATTGCCCAGGCTAGAATGCAGTCTAAAAATGGGTATTGAAAACCTCTTTTATAAAAAAAAGAGACAGGAAAAAAGGAGACAAGAAAAAAACAAACAAGAAAACAACAAACAAACAACCAAAAAATATAACAAGGAAACACGTAAGGAGGAGAAAAGTGGAAATGATAAGAGTGTAAAGTGGAGAGATCTAAAAAGGAGAATTAAATAAACGTGTACCAAATCTAAGTGCAACACATCGAAATCCAAGTCAAGGATACCCCTCATAAATCTCTCTAACATTGATCTGGAAAACACCCACGATGAAGGCGCCCAAGACTAAGGCGCGGGAGAAGACATCAAGAAATAACCCTAACGAACCGGGGGCTCCCGGAATGGGGGGCGAAAAAATTAAGAACCATAACCCCTCCTGGTGCAATGAACCCTTTAACAGTAAGGAAAGGCCCTCCTTGCCCCCTTTGAACCTTGGTGCCTTAAAAGCCAATTTAACAAAAGCGAAAAATGGAAACCCCGCCTATTTATTTATTTATTTATGCACTCCAGCTCGCCAGTAAATCGGTAAACATCTCTCCATCCCGAGGCTTTGAATATCCGTGCATCCGAGAAGGGGAGAGAGGCAGCAAACCAACAGACCGAGGGGGTGTCGCTGGATCGGGGGATTGAGAGAATTAAAAAATAGAAATAAAAAAAAAATAAGAAAATATAAGACTGCAATACGACCATAGCAGGCTAGCTGGTCCATTAGCCCATGAAAAGAAACAAACACTACAAGACGTTCAAAAAATATACCAAAAAGTAAAGAGCAGCAAAAGAAGAAAGAAGTTACACCAACCAAGAAGGAACGGGACCCCCACAAACGATGACAAAGCAACCAGGCTACCCACCAAAGCTCAGAGTACCTGCGCCCTCACAAAAAAACTAAGGTCTCCGACGAGAAAGAACCGGAAATAGGCTGGGGAGAAAAAGCTCAGCTGAAAGGTCCATGCTGAAAGGAAATCAAAGAAGCGCACCCACCCGAGCACGGCGGGAACCAGTCACGCTGAGACACCAAACCCAAACCTAAGAGGAGCCCCTCTGGAAGTAACGGGACAGGGCCCGCGAGCGGCCCCAACAAGACCAGCAGACATAGCAAACCGCAGAAACCGAAGGAAAATCCAAAAGCACACACGTCTCAAAGAAAAATAGCCCAGGGACCCACGAGGTAGAACCTGCAGTGAAATATGACCCTGCCATGCCACGCCAACAAAGGCAGCAGAAAGAAAATCCGGAACAAAAAGCACAACAAAACACACACCAAAAAAGGCACAAACAGGTACACCGACAAAACAGAGAATACCTCTAATCACAGAATCCCAGAAAGCCAAGAGACAAGGATCACTCCAGCCCAGAAGTTTGACACCAACCTGGGCAACACAGCAAAACACAATAACTACAAAAAATAAGTTAGCTGGGCATCGTGGTGCGTGCCTGCAGTCCCAGTTACTTAGGAGGTTGAGGTGGGAGGATCGCTTGAGCTTGGGAGGTTGAGGCTGCAGTGAGCAGATATCACACCACTGCACTCCAGCCTGGGTGACAGAGAAAAATAAAATTAAAAAAATTTCAAAATTAGAAAAGAAAAAGTGGCTCAGAAGATGTCCAAGGAAGAGAATACTGTACAAATAAACATCTTTATCATCTTTCTTAGAACCCCTCAAGTGCATCTGTGGAATCTCTTCTGGTTCCAGGTTCAGAACCCCAGGAAGTCCATCTGGCTCTTGAGGGGCCAGAGGGAGAAAGGGTTAGATGCGGGCAAAGCTCTAAAGCAGACCTGAGGGCAATCTGGTGGTGACATCTGTTGCCCAGTCCTGCTGAAAGCAGGTGGCTCCCACTCATCCCGTTGTCACTCCACCATCCTTCTCATCCTGGCCCACTTCACCAGCTCAGTCTGCAATTGTGGGAGAGGACTCCATCCCCTCTCCCCTGAAGGTAGTCAGGTCCAGAGCACTGAGGGCTCCAGAAGGGGCAGCCAGTGCCCTGGGAGAACTGGAGAGATGGTTTTCTTTGGCTTCCTGGAAGGAGGATATTCATGAAGTATACTATTTCAGGTACAGACTGCCAGAGTTTGAGGTTTGAGGAGGGAGGCTGGGTCCAGTTTCCTTTGTGAGGCCCTGGAGGGGCAGGGGCCAGGGGCTACACAATTTGCCCCACCTGTACCCTCATAAGCCCAACTCGGCCTCTGGCCTCCCTTCTTTCCCCTGAAACTTTTCTGCCTTACTTGAACTTCTCCCCTCCTGGAGGCAGGGCCAGCCACCCTGAGCAGGATACAACCCAAATGGAGGGGTCTGGTGTGGGCACTGCCCTGGCATGGCCCTCTGGCTCCTTACTCTCTGCCAGCTCCATGGCCAGCCCTATGGATGCATCCCCAGCAGGTGATCTGATGGGGGAAGTGTGAGCAGTGTGAGGACGTGGGGCATGGTGGGATGAGGGAAGGTTGAAGAGGGGTGGGAGTAGGGACTTCGGGGTTAGTTGAGGGTTTTGAGGCTGGGTGGAGGCTCTTGCAGGGAATCCGGCTTGATCCTGGTTTGATCCTCTACCGTGGCCTGCAGGTGGTGCCAGCAGGTTGGGTCCCCACCAGAGAAAGAGGACCGCCTTCAGCAAAGGGCAACTGCTGGAGGTGGAGAGGGTGTTTGCAGCATGGCCCTACCCTGACATCAGCACCTGTGAGCACCTGGCCTGGGTCACTCATCTTCCTGAGGCCAAGATACAGATGAGCTGTGACGACTTCTCATACAGCCAACTTCCGGGCTTGGCCCACAGCCCCTTTGCTGGGTAGCCTGCCTTCAGGTTGTTTCCCCTCTCCCTGGCTGGATGGGATGCTGGGGCCAGACTAGACCCCTTCTTCTTTCCTAGCAGGTGTGGTTCCAGAACTGCTGGGCCAAAATAATCAAGAACAGGAAGTCAGGAAGTCTAAGCCCCAGGCCTGAGTCCCCCCAGAGTTTCTGTTCTCTTCCAGACACCCTCCAGCTGCCCTGGGATCCCCAAATGCCAGGCCTTCACCCTCCAGTGGCACACTTCAGCACACCTCAATGTGTCAACACACCTCCTGTCCAGCTCCTAGCTTGGGTCCACGGCAGGCCTGGGAAGGGGCTAAAGCTGTAGCCCCATGGGAACTGGCTGGGGCTTCAGGGGTCCACCCTTCTTTAGAGCAAGCTACTCCCCAGATGTCACTACACAGCCTGTCTGACCTCATCTATGCCTCGGCCATTGTCACCAATGTGGACTACTCCTGGTCTTGGTCTAGAACTTGCAAGACCCCTCCTCAGACTCCTGTAGCCCACTCTGCCCCTCCCGGGATTGAACACATTGGAAGTGGATCCCCTGCCTCCACCTTTTACGCAAAGGAGTTCCCTATGGGAAGGGAGTTTAACTCAGGCATCCTCCCTTACACAGGCCTCCAGGCCAGCCTAGATGCAGGTCCTATGCAGACTGGGGTCTGACTCCCGTCACCCCACACCCTGGCCCCTCTGGGGCATATGCCCATCGTTGTGGCAGGAGGTACCTTCAGAAGGATGAGGTGAGGGCCGTTTTCCTCCACTTGTCAGGCCTGGTCCCCAGTTCTTCTCACTGTCTGAAGGGGCAGCCTCCTGTCTCCTGAGGTCTCTCCAGGCCATTACCTTGCTAACTGCTAAGTGAGCTAGGAGAGGAGAGTGCTGCTCCTAATCTCGACTGCTGGAAAGCCACCTTCTTATGGGTCAGGTCCCCCTCTCCTGACCGCCGACCACCTGGACAAATTAATCAGAACTATGAATCTGAAGAGGGAGTGACATTAAAGTAATAAAGCAAAGATAGGAGGCTGGGGCTTATGTTGATTGAATTTTCACAAAGATCAGATTGGTTGCCCTTTGCCGTGGGGCTGGGAGACAACCTGACAGATCTGGGATGCAGGCGGGTGTAGCAGCATTGGGTTTTGGTATCACCATCATCTGTAACACCAACTAATCTCCAAATAAAACCCAAACTCTGTAACTTAATCTGGATTGTTGTGCTCTGCAAATGAATGGGGACAAGGGCCATTTGCCATGGAAATTTATCTCCATCGCCTAATCCCTAAATAGGGCCAGGTTCCACACAGATACTTGGTGGGAGGTATTACCTAAGCTTCTGCTGGGATTAGAGGGATAGTTAATTGAAGGTCTTAGGGCTCTGACTGACAGACCCTGCGGAGATGAGAGCCTCTGCTGGCACCCCCTGCTCCTGGTCCCACTGAGTCTAGAACACTCCAGTTATGTCCACCTCTGGAGCTGCTCTGCTTCGGAGAGAAAACCATAGTGTTTGCGGTCTGCACTGGATTCAAATCCTGACTCTGCTATGTAACCGTGGCAACTCTGGAACTCTATGTGACTAAAAAAAAGGGATATTTGTTTGCTCTCTGTTTGAGGTATAAGAAATAATGTAGGTAAAGGCCTTTACATGGTGTGTGACATATTGCAAAAAACTTGGTAAATGCTAGTTCCCTCTCCAGACAGGCCCTAAGAAACTGAGGAGGCCCCAAACTTCTTGTTCTTCCTGCCTCCTGCCAAGCAGTCCCTGGACTCAGCGTGCACTAGAGAAAGCAAGGCATAGTGAGGCAGGAGTGGCTAGGAGACGAGAGACCCCCCTTCTACATGCTGAGAACTGGAGGACAGGGCATCTGATTCCCCATCCCTCTTTTCTTTTGAGACAAGGTCTCACTCTGTCGTCCAGGGAGACTCAGCTTACTGCAACCTCTGCCTCCCGGGCTCAAGTGATCCTCCCACCTTAGCTGCCTGAGCAGCTGGGACTATAGCTAATTTTTGCATTTTTCTGTAGAGATGGGCTTTCGCCACATTGCCCAGGCTGGTCTCAAACTCCTAAGCTCAAGCCATCCTTCTGCCTTGGTCTCCCGAAGTGCTGGGATTACATGCATGCACCACCAGGCCTGACTAATTTTTTTGTATTTTTAGTAGAGATGGGGTTTCATTATGTTGGCCATGCTGGTCTTCAACTCCTGACCTCAAGTGATCTGCCCACGTCAACCTCCCAAAATGCTAGGATTACAGGCATCAGCTACCTCACCTGGCCCAGTATAGCTTTTGTTTTGTTTTGAGATGGAGTCTCTCTGTCACCCAGGCTGGAGTGCAATGGGGCAATGTCGGCTCACTGCAACCTCCGCCTCCTGGGTTCAAGCCATTCTCCTGCCTCAGCCTCCTGAGTAGCTGGAATTAGAGGTGTGTACCACCATGCATGGTTAATTTTTGTATTTTAGTAGAGACAGGGTTTCACCATGTTGGTCAGGCTGGTCTCAAACTCCTGATCTTATGATCCACCCACTTCGGCCTTTCAAAGTGCTGGGATTATAGGCGTGAGCCACAGTGCCCAGCCTCAGTGTAGCTTTTTAACACAAATTTTATACAGCTCAGGTTACTGGAAACACTGTAAAATGCCACCTACTTTTTCTTCACACAGTTGACACTTTTCCCAACTAATAGAAACTCACAAACATTGTAGAGGAAATGTCTACTGAGTTAATGAGTACATAATTTATTAAAACAGAAAAGTGCTTTGGAAAAATAAAAATGACAGGAGTACATACAATGAACAAAAGAAAGAGTCTACCATGAGGATCAGACCCTGAACAATTAGAACTGTGGAAATGGTTGTGCTTTGTTGTCACAGGAGTTAAAATAAGAATACCTTGGATACAATAAATATTTATTGGATAAATAACTAAGGTTGACATCCTTTTCAGTGCACTATACAGATTCTATCATCACACCACTAAGTTCTCAGAAGTTAAACATTACAAGACTTCAGGAAAACATAGGCATCTTTGGCTCCATGTAACAGAGGAAGGACCACAGCTGGTCAGTTGATCTCTATGAGTCTGTCTTATCTTATGGAAAAGGGGCCTAATACCACTTCCTTTTCCAAAAAGGTAGCTGCCTTGCTTCCAGTTCCACCATCCTATAGCAACCCATCTTTCTTTAATTTGATGTCTATCCTCTGATCAGTTCCTCTTCCAGCACAAACTGGAGAAAGGGGATCTTTCCTGTTTTCTTGGAGGCTTCTGAACTCAATTACAGGTCTGCATTAAAAACGTCTGGAGAAAGCTGGTGATCAGTTTGTACATATGGACAAGTTCAAGGCAGTATGGTCTACTTCTGGCAAGGCCTGGATTTCATTGCCCCTGATGAAAAAACCCTAATCCCAGCAGTGTCTAGAATGGGACTGGAGAAGGCAGGTGGGTACCGGATTCAGGAAAAGGTACTGATAGACCAAGATCAGTTTTTTCCGTTTTAAAGATATATTATCTCAATCTCCTCCACTGCTCCCTTTAGAAATTCACAGAAGACTGGGCTCCACACAGAAACAGCAGGTGGCCTGGGCTGGTCCTCTAAATAACTGGAGCTGAGTACAAAAAGTCTGAGGGGTTGAGTTGGCAACTGGGAATTGGGAACCTGGAGCCCCCAGAGTCTTCTCCAGGCTTGATGACGAAGCACCAAGTTACAGTTACAGTTCTCCCAGCTCGCCTTCCATTGCCCGCACCATGACATACAGCTCCGCCAGACCCACCACTGAGGCGACGATCAATGCAGCTAGTACCCGCTGGAGGTGGGCAGAACCAAGCTTAAGGGATGCAGGCCAATACCCAGCTCTGTACCCCCAGCACCTTTAATGAGGATGCAGAGCCCCCAATCCCCCTCTAAGTTGGGGGAAGGGAAGACAATGTGGCTTCTTCTGGAGTTATTACCTACTCCCCACACCCCCACGACTGCTGGAAAGCTCCAATGCTCCCCTTGTTAATAGCATAAATATCTGTTCAATACCTAACCTGTACAAGGCACTTCACATACGTTCTCCCTTACCCACTAACACCCCTACCTAGGGCACCCTGCACTGCCCAAGTGCCTACTCACCGAGGCCATTTCTGTGAAGATATATTGGCTTCCAAGGTAAGTGCAGACGAAGGCAGCTACCACCGTGACAATGAAATTGAAGATGGTGATGACCAGAGCCTTCAATGATCTCACTTTGAGGAGGAGCCAGAGAGGAAACCTTTAGTTCAACATTCTCTAGGAGGTGCTCTTATCTCATGGCTGCCACCCCCCACCAACTGGGTTCCAGTCAAACAGCAAGCCTGAGTGTCATAACTCATCTCAGGAAAAGGCTTTAGAAGCCTGATCTCTCAGTACCTCACCTTGCTTTCCCAGGTCGCTGAGAGTCCCACCATGCCTTGAATCCTGGGAAAAAGAAAAAGCAGATGATTTCAGAATAGAAGCAGCTCAGAGAGCATCCATTTGTCAGTCTGGGCTCAGCCCTCTCTATTGCCTAATACATTAACTCTGCCTTCTCCATGGATTCTTTTGTCTCGAACCATTTTGACTCTTTTCTGGACCACAGAGCAAGCATTTCAGAGAGGACATAGGCTGCCACTACCCATCTACTCCTCTCCTGTTCCAGGGTAGGAGCATGCCAGAGAATAGTAGGGGGTCCTGTCAGAAGAAAGGCTCCAATGGCCGGGTGCAGTGGCTCACCTTGTAATCCCAGCACTTTGGGGGGGCCAAGGCAGGTGGATCACCTGAGGTTGGGAGTTCAAAACCAGCCTGGCCAACATGGTGAAACCCTACCTCTACTAAAAATTAGTGTGGTGTAGTGGCACATGCCTGTAATCCCAGCTACTCGGGAGGCTGAGCCACGAGAATTGCTTAAACCCAGGAGGCGGAGTTTGTAGTGAGCAAATATCCTGCCACTGCCCTCCAGTCTGGGTGACAGAGTGAGACTCCATCTGGAAAAGAGAAGAAGAAGAAGAAAGAAGAAGAAAGAAGAAAGAAGAAGAAAGAAGAAGAAGAAGAAAGGCTCCAAGACTCATTCCCACTTTTTTTTTTTGAGACAGAGTCTCACTCTTCTTGCCCAGGCTGGAGTGCAACGGTGCAGTGTCGGCTCACTGCAACCCCCGCCTCCCCGGTTCATGCAATTCTCCTACCTCAGCCTCCCTAGTAGCTGAGATTACAGGTGCCTGCCATCATGCCAGGCTAATTTTTGTATTTTTAGTAGAGACGAGGTTTCATCATATTGGTCAGGCTGGTCACGAACAGCTGACTTTAGATGATCCATCCACCTCAGCCTCCCAAAGTGCTGGGATTATAGGTGTTAGCCACTGTGCCCAGCTGACTCATTCCCACTTCTTCTTTTTTTTTTTTAGGGATGGGGTTTCACTATGTTGGTCAGGATGGTCTTGATCTCCTGACCTTGTGATCTGCCCACCTTGGCCTCCCAAAATGCTGGGATTACAGGTGTGAGCCACCACGCCCGGCCCCACTTTTATGATATTTAAGAATTGGTCACCATCTCAGTGTTGGGAGCCACTGGAGCTATCACCACCCATGTGCTTCTTCCCCAGAACGGCCTCTAGCTCAGCCCACAATTTTTGGGGTAGATGCTCATGCTCCAGCTCCCCGCCGGGGCTCAGTGAGTGAGATGGGAACTGTATTTAGTTTGTATGCAGAGCTTCTGTGGTCCCTGAACAGTATATAAACCAAGTTTCCATGTTTTTTTAATCCTCTGTACCTTCTTCCAGTGCAGGGTCCTACTCTGAGGGGCTACTTAGTCCATGTGCTGAAGAACAGGCCCTTACCTGACAAGTGACGTTGCGGGTGATCCGCTTATATTCCTCATTGGCCAGCTGTATCTTAATCTTTTCCAGCCGGGCAACTAGTTCTGGGTTCTGAAGCAGAAAAATCAAATGAGAAGAATGATATTCCCAGCTTGTTAGAAAGCACATCACAATCATTGGTTCCGGGGGGAAAAGCACTGCTAAAGGTATCAGGAGACCCACATACTAGTTACAACTCCACTGCTTTGAAACTGTTTGCTTTTTTTTGGATCTCAATCTTCCATGCAGTCAATGGGGAGGACAATATCTGGTTCCCCCAGGTCCCAGAGATTTAAAAAACAAATTTTCAAATCTAAAAGTTGATTTTTAAGTTCAATGTATCATGAATAAGCCCAACTCAGACAATATTTATTCTCACAAATGTATCCCTTACATACCCGTGGAGGCTTCACAACTTCTGGGAGATAGATTTCACTGCCTTCTAGAAGCTCATGGAGGTATAGTTTGGAATCTGAGAAGAAAAGGTTTCACAAACACAGTGATCCACAGAGCTGAGGATGAAGGGTTAAGATCAAGAGGGGTCTAGCCCTTCTTTCTACCAAAATAAAACATGGCCATCTCTACATTAATTCATTTCCAGGATCATTTTCAATTGAAACAAATTTAGGATAATTCTATATAGGTATCTCTCAGTGTTGCGCTGCTGACTTTAGCTATCAGCCCTCAATTATCTTGTCAGTGTTAAAACTAGCAGGTAAGCCATTTACTTGTGCCCTCGGGTTAGATCACTTCTGTGGTGACACAGATCTTCCCTAAATAGGTTTAGGTCACAGTGATGCTAAATGCTCAGAGGACACAGATACTAAGCAATCTCTTTCTAAGGTCCTCTCTAGTTGTAACAATTAAGCCATCTACCCTTTGCACTTCTGGCTAGTCTATGTTAATTCTGGCAAAAGCCCTTATGTGCCAGTTCGTCCTATTCCATCCTTTTACAGATAAGGGAACTGAGACCTAGCAAGGAGAAATGTCTCCTTCAAGGGATTAGTGACAGAGCTAGGACTAGAACTCACATGATACTCCCAGGCCAGATCTTTCAACACAGCTTTTCCCATCCTATCTCAAAAATAAAACAAAACAAAACTATCAGATTTTGCCACTCTTGCTTTCGAGGTGGAAAGAAATCCGGATTCTTACAAGTTCACTATGCTGAGCTGATTCTTAATGTGGAGAAAAAGGAAGAGATCTGTGATATTAGTATTTAGTAAAAACCTGGACTGTCCCAAGAGTCAATTGGGCCTAGGTGTGCCTGGAATTGAAGGGGGCTGTCAAAAGAGCAGAAACTGCATAAGCAAATTTGTCATCCACGAGGAATTCCCACAGGAGTGAAGAAAGTGGGTGGCCCTGAGATTTATGAGGTGACTCTTCGCTTCTCTAGATGAGCGCTCTGTGGAGGAAGGGGAGTGACGGGAAAAGACCTCAGAAAGGAATCGATCTGGAAACAAGGAGGCGACCCCGGACTGGAGATTGGGGCTCACCCCTTTCTCTCAGGTGCTGGTGCAGATCCCGGATCAGACGGAAAGAAACCAAGCGTTGGGGGCCACTGGAGCTATCACCGCCCGTGTGCTTCTTCCCCAGAGCGGCCTCCAGTTCCGCCTGCAGTTTTCGGGGTAGCGACTCACGCTCCAGCTCCCCGCCGGGGCTCAAAGCACATACCAACCGCTCGCCCGCTAGCAAAGAAGACGCCATATCTAGCCGACTCTCAGGTCAGGTGACCCCAACCGGGACTTCCACCTGCCGCGCGCCGGAAGTAGCTCTGAGTTCCGGGGTGGGACCAGGCAAGGCTGAGGACCAAGGGGGCGGGGACGCGGCGCGGGGCAGTGTGGGGCGGGGGCGGAACGCCGCCCCGCCGTGGGTTAGGGGTCTGTGTCAGCATCCCGGCGGGCGCTCGGGCGGGACATGGCAGCCTGTGCAGCCCGGCGGGTCCTAGCCGTGGGCAGCCGCTGGTGGTCCCGGTCGCTGACTGGGGCCCGGTGGCCGAGGCCGCTCTGTGCGGCGGCTGGAACTGGGGCCTTCTCACCAGCGGCGACCACGACGACGCGGAGGCACCTCTCGTCCCGGTGAGGGACGGAGCCAGGGGCCTCGGGGACGGGGCTTGTAGCCCAGGAAGCGTGTTTCCGGCCAGTGCGGAGGCCAGGTGTCCGGACCGGCTGAGGGGGACTGGAGTTTGATCCCGGAGAGGGTCCCGAGCAGGGAGTCGACCTGCGCTGTCTGGGACATGTGCCAGGAGCAGGGAAGCCAACGCGGCCCAGAGCCCTGGTTGTGCAGGGTTGGCTCTGAGGGGGAACATGTTACCCTCCCCGAGTGAATCCTGCCCTGCTGGGGTCCCCCCCAGCACCGCTATCGGAGGGCAGCTTTTTAATTCAGCCCTAGGGCTTTGGCTTGAACCCTCAGCCTTCGGATTCGGTCACGGTCTCCCTCAGAAAGATGCTAGAGGTGGGAAATGAGACTCTTGGGTGTGGACCCTCGTAGGCTACAGTTTTCCAAGTGACTCTGGGGAGATCGATTTTCTATAGGTGACTTGGGGAAAGGGGTGTGAGGCCATGGGGATGGTGTGGAAAGTGTCTTCGCGGATGGGACAGGCGGATCAAAGGGGCTAAGGGATCAGTGGGAGGAAGCATAAAGTTCACATCTTAAAACCAGTAGAAACAACCTTTATTTGAAGTGCTCCTAGAAAGAGCAACCCTGTTCAGAGTGGTGACTGACAGTGCTGAGTTTTTCGTGGCTAATATTAGATACTGACATTGGCCAGAGATCATAGCTATTTGCAATTTAAGACCCCCGTGAGAATATGAACAAAAACGATATTGAGAGACTGCTAGGTGCAGTAGGAAATCTAGAGATGATTAAGCTTTTCTTTTTTTTTTTTTTTTTTTTTTTTTTGAGATGGAGTTTCGCTCTTGTTACCCAGGCTGGAGTGCAATGGCGCGATCTCGGCTCACCGCAACCTCCGCCTCCTGGGTTCAGGCAATTCTCCTGCCTCAGCCTCCTGAGTAGCTGGGATTACAGGCACGCGCCACCATGCCCAGCTAATTTTTTTTGTAGTTTTAGTAGAGACGGGGTTTCACCATGTTGACCAGGGTGGTCTCGATCTCTTGATCTCGTGATCCACCCGCCTCGGCCTCCCAAAGTGCTGGGATTACAGGCTTGAGCCACCGCGCCCGGCTGATTAAGCTTTTCAAGGGCAATGTAAGGGCTCCAGGTTAGAGAGGGAGATGGACATAGAATTACAATACAGGACAAATATTTTTTGAGCCCCTCTTCTACACTAGGCCCTAAGGGGGCAGTACCGGCCAATCAGATTCAGTTATTGCTCCCAGAGAATTGACAGTCTTTAGTAAAGATAAGGCATGGACACAACTGAAATGTAAAGTGGGCAGGATATTGCTTGATGATTTGTGATATAGAAAATGTAAGAAAGAAGAAAAAAAGATGTTCCCCTTCCAAAAAAAAGTGAGCAAGATAGTTAAAGTGCTATGAGAGGTCAAGAGGGTAGGTTAGGGAAGAAACAAGAGCAGGGGTACATTTGAGCAGAGTGTGAGGGCATGATATGAAGAAGGCCATGTGGATAGAGAAGGCAGTAATATGGGAGCAGTCACATCTAACACTGGGAGACTGGGAGGTTTTCACCAAGGAGGAGGAAAGCCTTTCCTGTTCCAGCTGTCCCCACTACCCCAAACCCTTCTCTGCTGTCATCGCCCTGGCCCCTCAGTATCCTCAGGAGCTTTTTCTGATGGATAGGTAACCATTAACTTCTCAGCTTTTCTGTTGCTTGTTCTTTTCCTTCCTACTCAGAAACCGACCAGAGGGCAAAGTGTTGGAGACAGTTGGTGTGTTTGAGGTGCCAAAACAGAATGGAAAATATGAGACCGGGCAGGTAAGTATTGGGCTGGCCCGTCTTTCATTTTCATAGAGTGCTCTGCTTCTGAAAGAAGTCAGATTGGGTCATAGGCCTACATGGTATGGTTTTCTATTCATTGTATCTTGATGTTTGGTGCCAGACCAGAATCAAATTTTTATAGTTGGGGCTTCTGTTCTCCTAGATTTGAATACACTTGATGTGTCATTGGGTTCTCTTTCCAAGTTAGTGTGGACAAGGATGGTGTGGACCCTAGAGAGGTTTGGCCAAGTTGCTAAAGATTTCTCCAACATAGTGGATGGTGGGAAGCCAGTGGAGGAAGCTTTCGGAAAAGTAAACCTTTGATGCTTTGCCGTAATAAAACTGACTGCAGTGTGGTAAACTCTTGAGTGTGTGGTTCTTTTTCTACATCAGCTTTGTTCTGGGTCCACTGGGATAGGTTTAGGCCCTTCTAGGACATTGTAGGTAAGGAAGACTTTTTGTTGGTTCAACATTTTTTTTTTTTTTCTGCATGCCTACAGTGGACCAGGCATTGTGTATTAGGGTTAAATCAGAAAGCAAAGTAGACATGATTCCTGCCAATGTGGAGTTTATAGTCTAGAAGAGAATTAATGATATGCAAATGGCCAGTGGCTGGACATTGTGCTGATAAGTGGAAGGCAGGTCAGGGAAGGCTTTCTGGAGGCTTGAGCATTGACCTAAGGATGAGTACAGTTAGCCAGGTAAAGAAGAAATAAGAGTGTTCCAGCATTGGTCTGGTTGATCACAGACTTCAAGGGAAAAGGTAGCAAGACCTTGCGCTGGAGTCGCCTCCACCTGTGCTGCTTTGTGGTCTGGGTCCCACCTGGATGGATCTGCTGAACTGCAGACTCACGGAGGCCCCTCTTTCCTCCCAGCTTTTCCTTCATAGTGTTTTTGGCTACCGAGGTGTTGTCCTGTTTCCCTGGCAGGCCAGACTGTATGACCGGGATGTGGCTTCTGCAGCTCCAGAAAAGTAAGTTTTCCTGTCATTGTGCCTCACAGTATCCTCAGGAGGAGATGGCAGACATATGTACTTGGGTTACCAGGGGTAAAGACAGCATCCTCCTGGGCCTTGGAAACATCCCTAGAGTACCTCTCTGGCACTAAGACCCATGGAGGCAAAAGTGCTGAGTGCTCAGGGATAGTCAGAGAGTCCTTTTAGGCTTCCCAAGAATGCTTTCCTAAGCCACTCCTAATTTTCATTATGAGTACCCTAGAGGGCATTTGGGGGAAAAGTCTTCTTGATTTCTTGATGTTCAGCTGGAGTCTTTCCCTCAATCTCACATCATCCCTAGAATACATTAAAGGTTCAGCTCCATTAAATGATCACAGACAGCCCCTGGGATGTAAGAAGACAAGAATACTCTGGGCCCTGGGGACTGAGGTGGCAATTTGATTTTCTCGGCATGGCCTCCTTCTTTTAAGAGGCATCCACACATCAGACGATGGTTCCATGCCGTGGTCTTCCATGCTCTTATTGTTTGCCCCAAGTGAGGAGCAGCTGGGCTGAGGTGCTGCACAGTAGGTGTCCAGCTGGTGCTAAAGCCCCTTGAGATCAGGGACCAGCCCATTTAGGTCAGGAGGGGTAGGGAGCCGAGTCAGTCACAGCTTCCATTTCTCCTGGGGTGATCTTGGCCTCCTTCTCCTGGCACACAGAGCAGAGAACCCTGCTGGCCATGGCTCTAAGGAGGTGAAAGGCAAAACTCACACTTACTATCAGGTGCTGATTGATGCCCGTGACTGCCCACATATAGTAAGTAAGCAAGATGGCTGGGCCCGGGGGCCCTCTCCGTGGAAAAGCCCTGCATTCCACTGGGGACAAAGGGAGGGAAAGAGGTCAAACAGAGCCCAGATCAGTCCTGGTCCCCAGGGCCTTGGACTGCACAGTGGCCAACATAGCCCTGATTCACTTCTTGCCTTAGTCTCAGAGATCTCAGACAGAAGCTGTGACCTTCTTGGCTAACCATGATGACAGCCGGGCCCTCTATGCCATCCCAGGTGAGTAGTTAGCATTTGAATGGTGCCTCTCAAGAAGGGGTCTGGTGTGTCTCAGGGAGAGGCTTCTGTTGTCCTGTCATCCACTGGGAGGGATTATGATGCTGAGAGGTATGTTACCAGGGTTATCACATACTGGGACAATGTTCTTCTCAGTCCCATTTCTCTCTTCTCCTGTATGAGTTTCACTGTCTTTTGCATCTCTATGCCAGGCCTGGACTATGTCAGCCATGAAGACATCCTCCCCTACACCTCCACTGATCAGGTTCCCATCCAACATGAGCTCTTTGAAAGATTTCTTCTGTACGACCAAACAAAAGGTAATCTCTTTCAAGAAGGGGAGGTGGAATGGGAGGGCCTTTTCATCAAAGAATATCATAGAAATAATTCCAGGGCCAGGCGCGGTGGCTCACACCTGTAATCCTAGCACTGTGGGAGACTGAGGCAGGTAGATCACCTGAGGTCAGGAGTTTGAGACCAACCTGGTGAAACCCTGTCTCTACTAAAAATACAAAAATTAGCTGGGCATAGTAGTGGGCACCTGTAATCCCAGCTACTCGGGAGACTGAGGCAGGAGAATCACTTGAACCTGGGAGGCAGAGGTTGCAGTGAACGGAGATCGTGCCATTGCACTCCAGCCTGGGCAACAGAGCGAGACTCTGTCTCAGAAAAAAAAAAGAAATTCCAAAGCTCTATTTCCACACTTTTTTCAACCTCTTATTAGACTGTTATACCTCATAGGTGTCATACCTGACAGATGGTTGTTATCTCCTTACAGGTATGGAAACTGAGGCTCAGGGATGAGGACAAGTGACTCAGGGTTGTTAGTAGCAGAGTGAGGGCTGAAAACCAGGGCTCTTAACTCCCAGTCTGATTATCTTTCCATATTACTACACGAGCTCCTCAGGGCTTGTTCGTAGTAGCAGTCCTGTACCTTCTTCCAGCCTGTACTTTTGCTTCATGTATGAGCATCCTGTTTGCCTGGGCCTCCACTAGGAAGGGTTTTCTAGGAGGAGCAATCACACTGGACTGTTAGCCTGGACTAACCAGTTGTATCTTGCCCCAGCACCCCCTTTTGTGGCTCGGGAGACGTTAAGGGCCTGGCAAGAGAAGAATCACCCGTGGCTGGAGCTCTCTGATGTTCACCGGGAAACAACTGAGAACATACGTGTCACTGTCATCCCCTTCTACATGGGCATGAGGGTATGTGGCTAGCCTGGACTCCTTCTAGCGGGGGTAGGCCTCAAGGTGTTTGGTGTCCTCAAGGTGACTGCTGGGGTAGGGGAGTCTAAATAGAAACCATGTTCCTTGTTTATATTTATAAAACATATCCCTTTACATTGTGCTAAGTGGAAGGGAGGTCAGGGAAGTCTTCTTGGAGGCCTAAGCTTTGACCTGGGCCTCCAGGTTCTGTATGGTGTCTTCAAGGTGACTGCTGAGGGAGGGTAGTCTTAATATAAACTATGTTCCTGTGGTTCTGCTCCAGAGTGGTGGCATGTGTTGAGTGTTGTTGAGTAGCCTCTTGCCAATGGCTGACACCAAGACCTAGAGCAGACAGGGAAACCCATTAGGTCCCAGGAAGGAGTCCTTTATCCTGCCTCTTCCTTCTTGCTCAAAGGGAGCCATGTTTATGAAGAATATACACATAATATAAATCAGTGTAGGCATCACACTTTTTGCACATTATACACACTTACATATTGCCTGGCGGTAAGCATGTGCAGCGGTAGGGGCCACCCAACTCCACAGACAGAAGCTGCAGTCAGAAAAGTGTGTATAATCAGTGCATGCTTGGATACAAATGTAAATGAAACACTGTTCCTGTCTTCCAGGACCTCATAGTAGTGGAGGCGGCTACCTTAAAGTATTATAGTAAGGGACAGTAATGGGAGACAGTAGGAGGATAGGGGCCCAAGGCAGCAGTGATAGGAGGCAGGGCTGGCCAGGAGAGCAATGAAAAAGGTAAGAGTCCTGTAGCTGATTTCTGTTGGCATCCAGCTCTGTTGGTGATCTTGAAGGGATGAGAAGAGGGGAGGCCAGGAACAGGGATGCTTCCTCCCTGTGGGCTTACAGGCCATGGTCCAGCTATCATACTTATCCCACAGATACTCGCAGCTCGGTCTGTCTGCAGCCTTCCTGGAATACATAACTACATTGGAGAGATGTTGATTGGAACACACTTGGTCTTGCCCTGTGGGACTTAAATTGTCTTTGTTTTCTCCCTAGGAAGCTCAGAATTCCCACGTGTACTGGGTGAGTGTCTCTGTCGGGGAGAAGGGGAGCTTGTGGGTGTGCCTGGGGGTCAGGGTGGAGGTGGGGGAGCTCACCTCCTGGTGGGAGTGGAACTTGTGCAGTGCACATGTCAGCTTTGTCTTTTGCTCTGCACAGAATTCTGGGAGCGTTACCCAAAGTTTATTCTTTAAACTCTGTCCCATACCCCCTCAGTGGCGCTACTGTATCCGTTTGGAGAACCTTGACAGTGACGTGGTACAGCTCCGGGAGCGGCACTGGAGGATATTCAGTCTCTCCGGCACCTTGGAGACAGTGCGAGGTCGAGGGGTAGTGGGCAGGGTGAGCATCCCTGGTCCAGTAATTCTGTGTGGCCAGCCTGGGGACTTAGTGCAGGGCTTCCTTCTCCTTTGTGGTTAGAGACAGAGGCTCACTTTGTGAACACACTGCATTGTTTTGGGTTAAAAATCTTACAACTCCATGAGATAGCTTTCTTAAAACCCATTTCATAGATGAAGAGAGTGAGACTGAGAAGTTAAATGACTAGCCCATGGCCCCATAGCTAGCAGTGGCAGGGCCTAGATTTAAACCCAAGTGAGTCTGAAGTCAAAACTTGTGTAGTTTTTAAAACTGCTATAGTGTCTTTTAAAAAACAAAATTTGAATGTTGTCAGGTGGGGCACACACCTCCACCATTCCCTGTGGTCTTTCCTCTTTGCCTGTTTACATGTTTACTTCCTCTGCTGGTCCTTGAAAAGATCTGACTTTATAATCCCTGCCTACTCAGCCCTGTCTCCTGAGAAATAAAGTCACAAGTAGTACTGGTGTCAGGGGCCACATTCAACAGTCATTTATCCAAGTTAGTGGGGACTGGTGAGGCAGGTGGCAAAGTGAGTAAGAACAGGACTTTGGATTTAGCTAGTCACTTCAAGTTCCAGCTAAGTTATATATTCACCGTATAACTTTGGACGAGTTATTTAACCAAAATCTTAATTCCTTACTGCTAAAATGTGCATCACACCAATTATCTTATGATCACCAGGAGAATTAAGGCAGCAGAAGTTTGCAGAGTACCTGCCATGGTACCTGTCACTTAGCACGTGTGAATGGTCACTGGATAGGGTATCTCCACAGTAGGTTCTTTGTTTTTAGAGACAGGGTCTTGCTCTGTCATCCAGGCTGGAGTGTGGTGGTGCAACCATAGCTTACTTTCCTGGGCTCAAGCAATCCTCCACCTCAGTTTCTTGAGTAGCAGATATGCCTGGTTAATTAAAAAAACCTTTTTTTGTGGAGATGGGGTCTCACTGTGTTCTCCAGGCTGTAGAGGAGGTCCTTTGCCCAGAATCTTTGCGCAGCACCCTCAGACATTCAGTCTGAGGTTATCTTTCCCAGAGCCAGGATAAAAGGCCCAGGCCAAATGACCATTCTGTGGGAGGAGGTACTGGTAGGAAGTGTACCATGCAGTGGGAGTGCTTGCTGTGGTGCTGGCTGGATGGGGGACATCCAGTCCTGATGAACTGGCAGTCAGCACGTGACCCTGGGGTGCAGGAAACATGTCCCTGGGGCTTGGCCTGACCCATTTTGCCTAAACCCTTTCAGGAACCTGTGTTATCCAAGGAGCAGCCCGCGTTCCAGTACAGCAGCCACGTCTCGCTGCAGGCTTCTAGTGGGCACATGTGGTGAGTGAGTGTGCAGCAGCAGGGGCTGCCCAGCTCCACAGACAGAAGCTGTAGGTCAGAAAAGTAAGAGCTTAGAGCTTGCCATTAACTCTAAGCCAAGTGACATTCTTAGAGGGAGCCTTATCTGCTATTTATTGTTGTGAGAGACTTGTCTGATTTTCTATTACTGCCTGTTTCTCAGTTCCTTATGATTGGTGGACTGAGGACTTAGGCCAAAGAGGTCTGGTGATTTGATGCTGCAGAGTTGCTCATATAGTTGGGATTTTTCCTTGCTGTTTCACTCCTTAACCTGAAAATGCAATTGGGTAGTTTATGCGGTGTGTATGTAAAGGCCAGAATCTGGACAGCTGTGTTTTTCTCTATTTTTTGAGACAGTTTCACTCTTGCTGCCCAGGCTGGAGTGCAATGGCGCAATCTCTGCTCACCACAACCTCTGCTTCCTGGGTTCAAGCGATTCTCTTGCCTCGGCTTCCCAAGTAGCTGGGATTATAGGCATGTGCCACCACACCTGGCTAATTTTGTATTTTTAATAAAGACGGGGTTTCTCCATGTTGGCCAAGGTGGTCTCAAACTCCCAGCCTCAGATGATCTGCCCGCCTTGGCCTCACAAAGTGCTGGGATTATAAGCGTGAGCCATTACAGCTGCATTTTTCTTTTCATGAATAACCATGAGGGGCTCTTGGGTCTCTGGACCAGTCATCTTGTCATGAGCTACACAGAAGAGAGCTCAGGCTCACACATTCTCTGTGGCTGGCAGCTGAGGGCCTAGGGCCATCCAGATCCTTAGGAGGGCCTCAGCTCTGGCTCCCTCTAAACCAGCTTCTCTCTGACCTGCAGGGGCACATTCCGCTTCGAAAGACCTGATGGCTCCCACTTTGATGTTCGGATCCCTCCCTTCTCTCTGGAAAGCAATAAAGATGAGAAGACACCACCCTCAGGACTTCACTGGTAGGCCAGCTGAGGCCCCAAGTGCCCAGGCTTGGTCACCAGGAAGAACAACTCTCATCCCACAATTGCTGCAGAACTCTTCTCCCTCCCCATTACGGGCCACAGTGGGTCTCTTAATTTGATTGTGGGGTTCTTTTTTTGGGGGAGGGGTGGTATAACTTTTCTTCAGAAGACCCATGTGGGACTCCTCCAAGGCTGGACTCCTCATAAGCCTCCTTATGGCCTACACCATGTTCCAGTAAACCTCTCCACCAAGGAACTGTGTTCAGCTGCCACAGGCCTGGAGTTTCCTGGCCTATGAGGTTTGATCAGTAAACCAGTGCACGCTTGATCACCTTCGCCATTTCTGCTCCCGAAGTCTCAGGCTCCCCTTCTGACCCTGTGGGTGCCCTTGATTGCTTTCTCTGCTGCCCTTCCAGGGAGCTGCCCCCTGATAGGGCATGTGCCTATTTCCCTATCAGCCTGGAGGCTGGCTGGACATCTCCCAGGGTCACTGTGCCTCTTAGCTAGTTGCGGGGGTGGGGCGTTGGAATGGACTCTTATTCACTTTATTTTCTGCCAAATGCAGAGAGGGAAGCCAGTGTCAGGGTTGGAGTGGCCTGGCTCTTAGCACTGACCAACCATTATCATCTCTGGCCTCGCTGGGCCCAGGAGAGAAGTGAGGCAAGCCAGTCGGGTTTTCTGGAGCAAGGGGTGTGCCAGCCCTGAGTATGACTCTGCCAAGCATCCAGACCACAAAGGCAGGAATGTGGCTCGAGGATCAGCTTTAGGTATGGATGATGACTAAGCAAAGCTACTTCCTGAGCCTCTCTCAGATGTTCAAGAGCCAGAGATAAAGCATGCTGCATCTTGCCCCAATTCTTAGGATTTCTTCTCCGCCACTGCAGGGATTGTTAGAGGTCGTTTTCTTGACTTAATATTAAATCACACTTCCAGCCCTTGTTAGTGTTGTCCTTAGTCCTCCTCCAGGGGGAGCTGGGGTTGCAGGGCAACAGTATGGTTGCGCTTATGATCTAGCTAGAACACAAGGTCAGGTGGTAAACTCAGCCCATGGCTGTGAGCTGGCCAAGCCCTGCTCACTGTAAACATGGCTCTGTACCATTGAGTGTAACATAATTTTATTAGAAATTAGTGTTTACTTCCATCACTTATGCTGAGCAACCAAGTATTACAGTTACGTGGTAAAGGAAAAATTCTCTCCTGCCCATGACCTGCACCATCCTTCAGGCTGACCTTGGTCACATACCAAATTCAATAAAACCCAATACTGGTCTGTGTTGTTAACAGCAGGCTGCCAGGTTTCTCAGAAACTGACAAGAAAGTTTGACCTTAATCCATACTTTTTTGTTTACTTACCCCTGGGCTGCTAAGAATTGAAAAACGCACAAAGCCAAGAGTTGCTTTCTGAATGGAGCTGTAAACTTTCAAAGAAAACCTCCAAACTTTTAAGCCACAAAGTCTGATTAAAGAAGCTGAAATCATGTCAGTGAGTTCAATGTTAGTATTTTCCTTAAGGAGATATTTTCAGAAAAGATAAATGCCCTTTCCCAGGCTACTGTGCTTTCTTGGCAAGAAAGATCCAGGCATTGAGGATGTGAATGTCAAAGAAGCAGGAACTAAAGGGGATGGGGAGGTCAAAGGCAAGCATCAAAATACCTCAGTGGGGTGCTGGGAATTTGAGTATTAAAGAATCTCAAGAGGGCAGGTGAGAAAATAGGCCAGTAGTCTCAGGCTGACACATTCCAGTCTCTGTGGGAATGCCACAAAGCCAAAGACTGAATTTGGCCAAATAAATGGATTTGTCTTTATCTTGTTACCTCAATGAGGCATAGAAGAACGAGTAGCTAATCACCAAGGTACCTGACCTGAGAGTCTTAGTGCTATTTATACATTCAAGACTGTGACTAACATAAAATGCCTGATGAGAAAGTGCCATTGCCCTTGTCCCGCCATGATATCACTTCAGGTCCTTATGAATGTCTAACCCTGGGTCTGGCATGTGGCATCAGCTATCATAAGAGTAGTCAAGAGGGATGAACTTGATAACCTGTGTTCTCTCCAGAGTGGAAAGTGGGTACTGTACGAGGCCATGTTGCTTTATTAGGCTGGCAGAACAGCGCCCTCCCTGACAGCATTCCTTTGGAAAAGAATTCAGATAAGCTGAATTCTTGTTTGGTCATGCCAAACAAAAAGGAATGAAAACCAAAGCCCTAAAGAGGAACTCACCCCCCTGGCTACTGCTTGGCGTCTCCATGGCTGAGTTACCCAACAAGGAGTGAAGGCCTTCAAGGTGCTTCAGTTGCTCCTGCCTCTCATCCTGCGTTCAGAGACACCACTGGGCAGAACCACCTCTCAGCCAGGACAAGCCAAGAGCATGGAGAGTGCGGGCAGGGAGTATATGTGTGGCCAAGCATGTGCCACCTCTGTGCAGGGGCTGCTGGGAGCACCGGGCTCTGAGATTGCTGTCCTCGGCTGATGGGCGTGCCAACCAACACCCTGCAGTACCCACAGGCTCCATGGTTTTCCTGCCGTGGCTCGTGTTTCTGGCCCCTGTGACAGCTGTTTGGCTTTACCATATGTGAGGACAGCATGGCTGGATGCCAAGGGCACTCAAGTGAATGACAAAGAACAGCCATGCTAGACCTAGGAGTCAGTGATGTGACTCTCAGATTGGGGGGCGGGAAATGTCTTTTCGCACAGGCACCCTGTTAGGACCACAGGTCCCAGCTTGGCCATCCTTCCCTCCTTGGTGCACTCTGAGTTGCTAGCCAGGCTGGCAAAGCCAGAGCTGCTCTGTTGGATTTTTTTTTTTATTGCTTCCTCTTTATCCCCTCCCTCAGATTGATTCTGCAGGGAAGTGGGGATTAGGGTAGAAAGATGTGGGTCAGGGAGAATATCAACCTCCTGAAAAACAGTACAAAGTGCTTTAAAGAAACAGATCCCACAGGCATGGAGAAGGGCCATGGGTTCTGTCATATACAGGGTTTTGGCACCCTGGAGGGCAAGAGAAATGCCTAGTTTCCTCATTATTAGACTTAGAACTATTAATTTCCTAGATTATTTATAAAAAAACTTATCAAGCCTGTGCTCAAACACCTTAGGACAAAAGACGTCCCACCTTCTGTTATGAAACTGGGCCCCTACAGCACCAGGAGCTGCCTACCCCCAGAATGAACCCATTCTCTGTGGGCCTCAGCTGAGGCCTAAGAGGCAGTAGCCCTTCCGCAGAGGGCCTAGTTGAAGGTTCTCAGCAGGAGGTGGGTCTGTCCATTTACCCCAGAGCAGAAGCAGCTCCCTGTCAGGCAGGAAGGGCGATGGTGAGCAGACAGGACAGGACTCAGTCATCCAGAAATGCTCAGGGCCAGGGCAGAGGAGTGTGGTCCCTCCCTTCTCCAGACCCTCTGACCTCCCAGCAGGGCCTGTCATGCCTCTGGGTGCTGCAGCAGAGACCCAGCCAGCAGCAGCATGGGGTGGCCAATGGGGCGGGGTTCCACAGGACGGGAGATAGGGCTTCCTGTGTTCTGACTCCCTGACGGTCTGGTCAGTCGCGATGGGTAGACTGGTGGCCGAGCTGCCGGTCATCGTAAGTGCTGTAGCGCTTGACGTGGATGCGGCGGACACGGTCCCGCAGTTCAAAGGTCTCCTCGTCTTCACTGGGGGAAGCCTGGCTGCGGCTACGGCTTGTGGCCTCCAACAAGGAGTTGTCAGGGACGCGCGGGGTCTCATAGAGTAGGACGTTGAGTGTCTCCTCATAGATTCGGGCCTCTGGGAATTCCACCTGGGGTGAGGGAGGAAGAAGACAGGGCAAGGTTTCATCTTCGAGAGGGAGCTGTGTGTCAGAGCTACTGGCCCTGAGGCTCCATAAGGCCTCTGCTACCTCTCATAAGGCAGGTGGCGGTCCATCTCTAGGGAGAGCTGGCCTCCCTCCGAAGGCGGGGTGAGGGGATGTGCTCCACAGACATGAGGACAGGGAAGACCAACACCCACGGCATCCCTGCCCCAGCCTGAGGTCAAGGGACTGGTGGGCATAGAGGGCAGGCCAGGCCTATGTCCAAACACAGCTCCACCACTTGCTAGCTGTGGGGCCTCAGGCTGAACCCTTCTGGGCTGCAGCTCCCACATGTGAAGGATAGTTCAATTCAACCCCTTAGAGTTGCTGTCAATGTTACGGGAAAGATATGACTGCTCAGCAGAAGCCTGGCACACAGCAAACCACCAAACAGAGGCACACAGAGAGCAGCTGCTCTGCTGAGTGGTTTTGCTGCCTTTCTCTGCCTGCCCGACCCAGTGTGTCGCTGCCATGACCTGCCTAGAGGAAAGAGAAAGGGAAGGCAGTCAAACACCTGAATTGTTGCCTGACCTGCTGTGTTGGACTCAGCTTCTGTTCTCTCATCTGTCACATGGGAAGAGTGGCTCTAGCCCTGCATGTCTTGCAGGTGTGTTGTGAGGGGTCACAAGGTTCATGAAAGAGAACACACTTAGGAAGGTGCCAGGTGCTGCTGCCACTTCTGCTGCAGCGTCAACAGCCACCAGAGACCTGCTCCTGAACCCTTACGCCACTGACAGGCTCAGGAGTCACCCATGCTATCGCCCGCCCTCCTACCCCTACACCAAAAACTGTGGGAGGAAGCAGGGCCCCCTGTAAGCTGCCCTTCCCCAAACCCTCTGGAGACCTTCCAGCTGGAGGCACCTGAGTAGTTTGGGGGTCGGCAAGGTGTGTGGCAAGTCTGGCTACTTTGAGCTCTTCACACCATATGGCCCTTCCTGGATGACCTGCTATCCACCCCAGCAGATCATGTCAGGACATGCACTCACAGGAGGCAGCTACTCTCTGGGGTAACTGACTGTAGGCTGGGGGAGAGAGGCCAGCTGAGTTTCTGATAACTGTCACCTATCAAATGCCTCATGTGTACCTGGCAGTAAGCTGATTAGCCAGAAACCCCCAGCTAATGGGGGCCAGTGAGGAGATTTCATTATTATTAAGAGTGTTTGGAGATGGAGTCTTGCTATTTTGCTTAGGCTGGCCTCAAACTCCTGGGCTTAAGGGATCTTCCCACTGCAGCTTCCTGAGTAGTAGCTGGGACTACAGGCATGTGCCATGATGCCCGGCTAATTTTTGTATTTTTTAGGGTTTCACCATGTTGTCCGGGGTGGTCTCGAACTCCTGGGCTCAAGTGATGTGCCTGCCTCTGTCCCTGGCTCAGACAGGAGATCTGAACAGCTTTCTAACACAAAAGCCCAAGCTATTTCTACACCACACTGCTGCTCTCAAGAGTTGTATCCTTTTCATATCTCGTTCAATTCATACTGTCATCCCCATGTCTGCAAATGAGGAACCCGAGGCCCAGGTGGCTTAAGTGGCTTATCCAAATTCAGAAAACTGGCAAGTGGGCCAACTTCAAAGACCCAGTCCTTCTCACTGTACCAGGCTGTTCCCTGCTAGTCAGCGGCCCTCGCCCTGAGCTCTCAGAAACAAAGTGGTTCCTGTCCATTCCCCACACCCTTTGTTCTGGCTTTGTCCTTGCCCAGCACGTTGTGTTTGGAAAGAAGAGCAAAGTGTGTGCCCCTTTTGCCCTTTGCTGGTCACACCCCGAACATGCCCCCCACAGTGGGTATGTGTCCTCCCCTCCCCCACCCATGCAGGGGGAAGCCCCGCACCTTGGTCTGCTTCTTCTCTGTGGCATACACGATGGAGGTACAGCACACCTCTGCCAGCTTACGGCCCTGGCCATAGAAGGACCAGCAGCAGATCTCATCGCCAATAACGTCCTTGATGAAGAGCACGCGGCCGTTGAAGCGCAAGGAGAGCTTGTCAAACAGCTCGATGTTTTTCAGCAGGTGGTCGTCAGAGTTGCTGAAAAACCCGGGAGGGCCAGCAGGCCTGGGAATGAGGCTGCAGCCCAAGGGAACGTGCTAGGGCAAGTGGGGCCCTCCCCTCTCTCTCTTCCCTGTGCTGTCCTGCTGAAACGAAGGCAAGACACCAGGGGGCCAGGACAGAAAGGGCCATGGGGCACCCTATGGGTTGGAGAGCCTTTGAGGAAAAGGAACTGAGTTGGTTTTAAGTCAAAGCAGGGACAGCTGAGGGAAGTCTCCCCTCACTAAGCCTGGAAGGAAGGAGGCGACACTGCTATTTCAGTGGGAGGTGTTCCTTCCCTTACTGTGGGGGTGACAGTGGCAATGTACCTGTCCACAGGGAGTCATACGGAGGGTTTGGGACTCTGAACCTGCAGCCACCTGTGTCTACCTTACTGTGGCCTATGGAGAGAACATGGACTGCAGCGTGTGGGGAGGGAATCAGCTCAGTGTGAACTACACAGGCTGGCTCAGGGGGACTCCCAGCTCACTGGCCTCCTAGCATCCCTGCCACCCAGTAAGATAACACGTGTGAAAACACCTACCATGCTGCCTTCGTGATTCATGCTGAGGGTGCACTTCACCTTCAATCATTTATATCCCAGCCAGGGCACCCTGCCGAGTTCCAAAGACCTCTGTCCCAATTTCCTTTCTACTTTCTGTTCTTCTCCCACTTAGCATAACCAGTTCCAACACCCAGCCCAGACCCACGCCGACCATGCTGGGAGTGCAGGCAGCTTCCCTTGGGTCTGCTGCCCAGTGTCTGCTCCGGCCGCTCAGCCGTCTGAGCCACCCTACCTGGTGTAGGAATACTTGTTGTTGCTTCTGTTGTACAGCAGCTTCACCACGGGCTGTGAAGGAGGACAGAGTGAGGGCCGGGACAGGGGCCTGGCCTCCCCGGCCCGCAGCTCTCCAGGTCCCGGTACCTTGGTGGAGGATTCGATGAGCCGCTCCTCCTCCTTCAGGGATGTGATGATGGGGATGTTGCACACGGGCTGGTAGGAGTCCTTCTTATCCTGGGTGACATACAACAGAGAACCCTCTTTGGGATCTTCTGCTTCCCAGGCTTAGCCAGGTACCTCTGAAGCCCCTATGCCATGGCCACCCCCTGCTTGGTGAGGAAGTGTCAGACTCAGATCATGAGGCCCCTGGCAATAGAAACTGCCAGATGGAAAACAGACCCCCATTTAGAAAACCTAAGATCCCGGCCAGGCATGGTAGCTCATGCCTGTAATCCCAGCACTTTGGGAGGCTGAGGCAGGTGGATCACTTGAGCCCAGTAGTTTGAGACCAGTCTGGGAAACATGGTGAAACTCCATCTCTACAAAAAATACAAAGATTAGCCGGGTGACATGGCATGTGCCTGTAGTCCCAGCTACTCCGAAGGCCAAGGCAGCAGAATCACTTGAATCCAGGAAGTGGAGGTTGCAGTGAGCCGAGATTGTACCACTGCACTCCAGCCTGGGTGACAGGAGTGAAAACCTGTTCCAAAAAAAAGAGAGAGAAAACCAAAAATCCAGGTACCAAAGCATAGAGACCAGAAGCGGGGCCTACTCACACTGCCAAGGGTGAAACCTGGCGGCCAGGTCGGTGGGCCTGGGTGACAGCTCACTGGCTTCATAAGTTTGCACTCACCAACCATGCCTCCCACACAACCTGCCAGGAACCACAGTCCTCCATCCCACAAGAAGGGGCAACTCCTGACCTTGTCCATCCCGCCCCACCCCACCCCACCTGTGTACCTGCAGGGCACTCTGGCACATGTTCACCAGCCCCTGGATGAGGTAATACTTTGCTTCAGCCATCAATTCCTTGATTTCTTGCCGGTTCTGAGGGAGGGTGATGGTGTCATCTCGAAGGTAATTCAAAATGGTGCCAAAGTGCTTTCCACATCGGTCTATGAGGATCCAGCCTAGGGACGCAGACGGCCCTACATGATTAGTTTGCCACCAGGTACCTCCAAGGCAGGCAAAGACCACCTGACGAGCTGGTGGCAGTTGGCAGGTGGCAGGAAAGGGGCTCCCCGAGCACAGAGCTCTCGTGCAGGGTGACGGAGGTGGGGATGGAGGTTCTAGCACTCGGGCCCACGGCTGCTCTTCACCCTTCCTCCCTGAAACCCAGAACTGGCACACCCCATGGGAGAGTCAGGCCTCCAGGCTGTGGAGGCTACTGGGGCCTAGGCTTAGGGCGCCAGGGCCAGCCCAACACAGAAGCCACCCGCCGCTGCTAGCTTCTGCCCGCTGCCCAGTCTTAAGGTGATGGCCCCTATGAGAATCTTGTCCTATTTGAATATTTTAAAAGGATGGCTCTTCTTCCTGAAAAATGCATAAACATATAGCACTCCATGCACAACTTCAAGAATTCCGAAGCTCTACTAGGGACTCCACCCTCCACAAGGTGAAGAGGAAAAGTGACCCTGAATTCTAGATCTGGTCATTTCCCCGGGAACCCCTCCTGCCCTCCCTACCCTGCACAGCAAGCCCTGACGCCTCACCTTCTTTGTCAGTCAGCACCTCCATGCGCCCGCTGAACATGGCCTTGAGCATGGTGTCGTGCCGGGTCAGGGCCCGCACAGTGGTGTAGTACAGGGAGCCGCCCACGTTCAGCTGGATGTACTTGTTGCCCAGCCCTCCTCCCTTGAAGCCGCTGAGCTTGGGCTTGGCCCCCGAGGCCGGGCACAGGCAGGTGTCCCCCGACATCTCCCGCTGCAGGTAGATCACCACACGGCAGGAGGTAGGCTTGGAAGGCTCCGCCGTGGTGGAAAGGGTCACAAGTGAGTGGCCAGTGGAGGCCACAGCCTCATACTCTCTGTGCTGTACAGGGGAGATGGGAGAGAGGACACGAGTCAGCTGAGAGAGCCCTCAGACCAGGAACGGACAAAAGCAGAGACTTGACCATATCATTCTCTCCTTGACAAGCCCAAGCACCACTCACTGGCAGAGACTGAGTCCCTGCCATTTTGTTTTCTTTTTTTTTTCCTTAGAGACAGGGTCTCACTCTGTCACCCAGGCTGGAGTGCAGGATGCCATCTTGGATCACTGCAGCCTCTGCCTCCTGGGCTCAGGTGATCCTCCCACCTCAGCCTCCTGAGTAGTTGGGACCACAGGTGCCTGCCACTATGCCCAGCTAATTTTCTTTTTTTTGGGTAGAGACAGGGTTTTACCATGTTGCCCAGGCTGGTCTTGAATTCTTAAGCGCAAGCGATCTGCCCACGTCAATGTCCCAAAGTGCTGGGATTATAACTGTGAGTAACTGCATCTGGTCTCCCTGCCATTTTTACTATACCAGAAACTGGGGCTGGGAGCAGTCTCCCGGATCCCTGCCCTGGTCACCTCACCAGCCTCCCTGAGACTCAGCTCCACTCAGGGCAGCAAGGAAGACAAGCAAACCCATGGAACCAGTCAGAGAGGGCCAGAGGAACAGAACACCCTAGGGATCTACCAGTCCGATTCCGGTGACCCTCTTGTCAAGGTTCCCAGGATCCCAGACTTTCAGCCAAGCCTACTGGGAATCCGGGCAGCCTAGGAGTTTCCCAGGAGCCAGAGGGACAGGATGCACTTCCTTTCTAAAGATTCCAGCCTCAGGAGCAATCTGCGCCAGTGTTTATTCTGAGCACCACCGAGAGTCTGGCTTCAGGAAGGAAAGTAAAAGCAGCTTCAGGAGAGAATGCAGTGAGCCAGGGTGGAGGGCGCTGGCCAGCGTTCTTGGCGTAGGTTACCTGGGCTTCAGCTGGGGCTTTCTGACCTTCCCTTTTCTTGGCACCAGCCTTGTCCCAAGTTCCTGAAACCGTCGCCATTTTTGAGGGAAGAATATAGATGCCTATTTTTGTCTCTTTTTCCTGAGAGGGAGCTTAGCACTACTCTCCTACCTCCCAATAAGAATGGCAGAAGAAAGGACTAGAAAAGATCAGATGAAAAATCTAAAAACAACAAGGTACGCTGTGTGCTGCCACATGCCTGTACTCCCTGCTACTCAGTAGGCTGTGGTGGGAGACTGCTTGAGCCCAGGAGTCAAGACCAGCCTGGGCAACATAGCAAGACCGCATCTCTAGAAAGAAAAATTAAAATTAAAATAATAAAGTGATTTGGAAATTAAAACACTAACAGGAGTTCATAGGAGGGAGGAGAAAAGAAAGCAAAACCAGCTACTCCTCATGATTTAGATTCTATATTATGTTTTTGGCTTTCTGAAGCATCACTAAAATTCATTTGCTGGAGAAACAACCTATCATAAAATTCACTGCAATGCTTACTGTGTGCCGGGTACCATTCTTGGCATTTAATATATATTAGCCCATTTAACTCATTCAGCAATTAAATTATTGAGTACCCTGCTATGCTAGGCAGTAGGGAATGGTGAAAAGATACTGTCTTTGCCTTCAAACAGTTCAAAGAGGCATCATAATGTTAACAGGAATTTTTAAAAAGAGAGTTAGCATTTATTGTATTCCTACATGTCAGGCACTGGATACTCAGGACAGAACAAATATAGAAAGTCATGTCCACATGGAACTTACATTTTAGTGGAAGGAACAAGACTATAAATAAGGACCCGAATAAACAAGTAGATAATTCCAGAAGGTGATGAATGCAATAAAGATAATAATACAGTGATAAGAGAGTGATTAGGGAGAGGCATTAATTCAGACAGAGGGACAGGAAAAGCATCTTTGGGAAGGTGACAATTCAGCTGAGGTTTGAAGAGAGCATTCTAGACAGGCAGAAGAGTAAGTACAAAGTTCCTGCTAGAAACAAGTTTTAGGGGCCGGGTGTGGTGGCTCACGCCTGTAATTCCAGCACTTTGGGAGGCCAGAGCAGGTGGACTGCTTGAGCCCAGGAGTTTAATACCAGTCTGGGCAACATAGTGAGACTGTCTCTACAAATAAGAAAACTAGCCAAACATGGTGGCTCGTGCCTGTGGTCCCAGCTGCTGAGGAGGCTGAAGTGGGATGATTGCTTGAGCCTGGACATGTCAGCCTGGGTGACATAAGGAAATCTCATCTCAACAACAACAAAAAGAAACAAGTTTTAGGATCAGAAATAGGGTCATAACAGCTGATGCACCGAAAGTAGGGAAAAGTTGGTTTGGGATCGAGTCAGGGAAGGCTAGATGATTTCAAAGTTTGGATTTTATACTAATTGCAATATAGTATATGAATCAATCGGAGGACTGCAAGCAAGGGAGTGATAGGATCTGACTTGCTTGTAGCGTATTTTGAAAAGATAACTTGCTGCTGGGTAGAGAATGAATTGTAAAGGTGCAAGAGAGAAAGTGGGAAGACCAGAGGAAGCAGTAGTCTAGGCAAGAAGAGATGATGGCGGCCTGGACCACAGTGGTGATAATGGAGACAAAAGAAGTGGAATGATTTCACCTACTGCTCGTCACATGTGGGAGTTTAGAGTCGCTCATCTCTTGTAAGTGCAACCCAGAAGCAGGACATTGGTTTCCCAAGTTTACTGCTGTGTCCCCTAACCGTGCTTAGCACAGTGCCATGCACATTTTAAATATTTAACATATGTCATTTTGTTAGATTGAAATTGTCCCTGAAAAGATTTAGGTAAAATGTCCCTGGGAAAAACGTCCAAGGAAGTGGACAGCCAGAGTGGGTGCTGTGTGAAGCAGTGAATTACTTTGGCGGGTTATCTGGGAGAGCCTTTCACTTGCCACAGGGATTGGGTATGGGAAGTGAGCCCTCACCAGGAGGCTGCCAGTGACTAAGAAACACTAGACTGGTATGAGATCACCTTCCCTTTTTACGCCCACCTCAAAGGAATAAGTCCACCTCCCTAACAGGTATTAGCAAGTTCCCTGTGTATTCTGCGTCTAGCCCCAGTTTTCCCAGGATCAGAGAAAACACACATACATGTTCTGCCAAAGCAAAGGAACTCAAAGGATAGGCCTGCCAAGACAGGTCGACGGATTCAGAACAATCAATTCCTTTTCTACAGAGCAATTGCTTTGAGCCCCTGGATGACGTCAATCAGATTCCGCTCAGACCAATTGGTTCCAGGAATCCTGTGGCCGGTGACGCCCCAGAAGGTAATTCCAATGAGAATGAAGTTTCCACTCATAGCCACAGTGCTCTTCCTTCCGCACTTTGGGAGTGGATATTGGGGATGCCTGGGGCTAGGGGCGGATCCGTGGCTCACTCAGCGAAGCTAATGGAAACCCAAGCAGAACGAACAAAGGGCAAACAGCCGCGGCGGTGGAAAGAGGGGGGGTCTAAAAGGAAGAAGGACCCAGAAATCCGCCAGATACAGAGGACCGCGTGGGGAAAGCTGAGGGCTAGAGTGGGCGGATCTAGCAGAAACCCTAAGTGTAAAGGTTAAGCGTCACCCAAAAAGTCCTGGGAAATGTGGTCGGTGTGGGCTCTTCCCTAGCTCGGGCCACTTCTCACTACCGGGAAACCCACACCGGTTCTCACGCCCACCCTCTGTGAGAGATCGGAGCTCTCCATCTCCCCTACGCCGCCCCACGCCTTTTCCCCAGGACCCAGGCTCGCTTTGCTCCAGCAGGGGCAGTCCATCCCTTCCCCGAGGGCATCGGCGGGCCCGGCTCTCACCGTCCCCGGGGGCGCCTCTCCTCTCAGCTGGGGGGCCAGTGGACTCCAAGCCGCCCCTAGCCTGCAGCCGCCTGCCCACCAGCAGTCCCGAGCTGTGAGCTCACATCCTGCGCTCGCTGACTCCGCCTGGAGTGCGACCCAGCCCCGCCGGCTGTGGAGCCTGAGACTACAAGGGCCGGCATGCCTAGCGCTCTATACGGGAAGGGTGGAGTCGGAATTCCCCGAGAGTCTTCGCGGTAAGACAAGGGCAAAGCCACTTCCGGCGGCCTTGCCGGCGCTAAGGCTTCTGCGTCTTGTAGGCCCGGCCTCCCCTCGGGCCTTTGTTTCCCAGCAGGCTCCGTGGCATGGGGGCTGTAAGTGCTTCCGGGGTCAGGAAGGTAGTGACGTCGTGGGTAAACAGGTTCTGTAGCCGTGGCAGCGGCCCTGACAGGCTGGCTGAGTACCGGCTACCGCCGACCCGGGAGAAGTTGCCGTCTACATCAGCCTGGGCTGCAGTGCGCTGGCGCCGCGGGGCCAGCAGGTAGGCTGACCTCGGGTAGGGGGACGCGGGCGGATCAGGGGCGAGAGGAGCCTGACAGGCCCGCGTCCTGAAGAAAGGTAGTCCCGAGCGGAAAGAGAAGTGGGAATTCCGCCCCACTCTCGGGGGGTGCCTTCCCACCCAGCTTAGGCCTGGAGTTTGATGCGTTGATGCTTGCGACGATCTTATGAGGAAACTGCGGCTTGGATAAGTTCGGGGAGTTTACAGAGTAAAGTGTCGGCTCGCAGGGCCTCGCACGCATCTGGGAGAGCCGGGGCGCAGAGAGTGTGCCACCGCATATACTCAGGGAGCTTAGTCCTAGGTCCTAGCTCTTGGGCCAGGTGTTGCTCAGATGCTCAGACACGCATGTGGTGGGTGCTGGTAGAGAATCTGCGAGCTCTTTGCCTGCACACCTTCTTCCATCTTACCTCTCTCTTTAAGCTAGCCCCTCCATCAGATAGGGGCCAAGCCAGATTCATGGGAGTCAGGCCTGACTCGTTTTTCTCTTATCCTCAAACTTCCACATTCAATCAGTCCCTACTGAGCCCCATCAACTCGACTTACAAAACATCGCAACTCGGAACACTTGTCTTCAGCTGCCAGCCTTGGTTACTGTAATAATCTCTTATCTGTTTACACGGTCATTCATTCCACAAACATTTACTGAGTGCCAGTTATGTGTGGGCGCATGCTAGGTGCTAGGGTTACAGTGATGAATAAGGTAGGTAGGGCCTTGCCCTCTCGTTCCCTTCAATCCGTTCTCCAGGCAGAGCAAAAGCGATCTTTCTAAATCTGTCTTGGTCTGCTGAGAACCCGCTGGCTGCCTATTACTGCCTCTTTTAGAGCCTTCCACGGAAGGCTCTTACCTCCTTATGTAGCCTCACTCTGTTGATTCTCTTGCTCAGTTTCAGTTCTTGGAATGCATCAAATTTCCTCTTACCTCAGGATCTTCACATATGTGTTTCCTTCTGCCTGCACTGCCTTGCTTCCCCTTTCACTTGACAAACTTTTGAACAGTCTTTAGGTCTCAGTTACATCGTTTTTTCAGAAGGCCTCTGTTGGCATTCCCCTCCAACACTGCCCCCCATGAACTGTGTCCTCCTGCTGCACTTCACATATCCTCACAGCACGGACTCAGTGGGCGTTTCTGAATAAATGCATGCTCTTAGGGAAGGGAGTGGAAGTTGAATCGAATGTTTGCTCCCTCATGTTACTTGAATCTTTCTGGAGCAGCTGGTCAGATTAATGACCTCGTAGCTGCAAAAGATTTTGTTTGTTTTGGTTTTTTTTGAGACAGGGTCTCTCTCACTCTCACTCTGTTGCCCAGGCTGGAGTGCAGTGGTGTGAACACAGCTCACTGCAGCCTCTACCTCCTGGGCTCAAGCGATCCTCCCAGCTCAGCCTCCCAGGTAGCTAGGACTACAGGCACACGCCACCAGGCCCAGCTATTTAAAAATTTTTTTGTAGAGTTGGTATTTTGCCGCATTGCCCAGACTGGTTTCAAATTCCTATGCCCAAGTGATACTGCCACCTTGGCCTCTCAAAGTGCTGGGATTATAGGCATGAGTACCTCACTGGCCAGCATTTTTTTTTTTTTTTTTTTGAGACATAGTCTTGCTCTATCATCCAGGCTGGAGTGCAGTGGTGTGATCTTGGCTCACTGCAACCTCCACCTCCTGGGCTCGAGTGATTCTCCTGCCTCAGCCTGGGATTACAGGTGCATGCCACCACACCCAGCTAATTTTTGCATTTTTAGTAGAGACAGGGTTTCACCATGTTGGTCAGGCTGATCTTGAACTCCTGACCTCATGATCCGCCTGACTCGACCACCCAAAGTGCTAGGATTACAGGCCTGAGACGCTGAGCCCAGCCAGCCAGATCTTTTTTTAAAGCCCTATTATAAGGAAGCTTCAGATGATTAAAATGCTTCAAAATGAAGATGCTAGCTCACTTACATCAGTGGATTTCCTTGAGGCCAAAGACCAGAGTCGTATACAGACAGCCCATAGATATGTTTTAGTTGGCCCACACAGTGTTGGTGGGTTTTCCCCCTTACTTTAAATTTTTGATATACATACCAACATTGAGACATTGGATTTCTGGTCCTCTTGAAAACCAGAAGTTCTGGAAACAGTGAGACTTAAATCTTTTCTAACCATTGCTCCTCCTGTGGCACCTGGACAGACACCCATAGAATCACCCCATTCAGAACAGGACTTCTCTAAGGAAGATGGGAAACAGGTGAGGCTGGGGACACTGGGGGCAGAGGGGAGGGGCTGGTGCAGGTCCAGGTGATGGTAGTCTTTAGAGCACCTGGGTTTTAGAATTGGCATAGCAGCCAATTGCTAGATGTAACTAGCATTGCCTCCCTTTTTAAACAGGTCATATGCTGTCAGTTTTAATTTTGTGTATGTGTGGAATTTTTTGAGCCAGAATGAGGATGACTTTTCAGTATTTCCTTTCCAGAATTGAGGCATCCTTTGGATCAGAAATGGAAGGTGGCCTGGAAAGGGAGAAGATATCTTTGTTAGTTCTCTGCTACCTACAGACAGAAATCCAAACTCCTTAGCTTGGCATACGGGGTCTTCCTGCTCTGGCAGCAGCCCACCTTTCCAGCTCCATGCTTTTTCCTTTCATTCTTAGGCAGGATTGGTCCTTTCAGTGACTTCAGGCCTTTGTCCATGCTGTTTTCTTTTTGGAATACCTATCTCTGGCCTCCTGACTTGATATGTTCTTGCTGATACTTCATTCCTTTTTGTGTTTTCTGCTAGAAAGAGAATGACCCAACTTTGATTCCTAATTCAGGCGAGTGTACAATATGCTGTAGCATACGTTTTGAGTAATATTCTTACTCCTTTGTATTTTTTAGCCATAATTTTTAATTCATGCAGATTGCTTTTTTGCTTTATGTGTATGTATTTGAGAAGCCTTCTCGTGCTTCTGGGTACATAACTGGTGATATATAAAGTCAGTTCACTTATGGCTCACAACTTAGTTCAGCTGTCACTCCTTCATGAACGGCTCTGTCCTCTTCCAGCCCTTTACTGATGTTTCTAAACAAGCATTTAACACAGTATGACTTTTCAGTTTCCATGTCTGCCTTCCCCCAGCTAAACTATGTGTTCTTCCAGGGCGGGGAACGCGTTGCATTCATCTTTGTACCCCGAGCATCTAGTAGTGTTGGCATATAGTAGGCACTCAAGAAATGTGTGTGGAATGAACGATGCCTGTGACAAGCAAGCGGACTTTATTCTTTCCTGACCCTTGCTCCTATGACACACCTCCTCCTGACTGCCACTGTCACCCCTTCAGAGCAGAACTCCTCTAGGGAACCCGGATGGGAAACAGGTGAGGCTCAGTGACGTGGTGGCAGAGGGAACAGGGAGCCTTTGGAACATCTGGGTTTTTGGCATTGGTGTCCAACAGTAGGAGTGGGGCTGGCTTGGCAGCAGGAATTTCCGTAGGTGTCTGGGGAGTGATTAGGGATTGGGCTGCTTTCTTTGCAGCTATGGCCAAGGACATCCTGGGTGAAGCAGGGCTGCACTTTGATGAACTGAACAAGCTGCGGGTGTTGGACCCAGAGGTTACCCAGCAGACCATAGAGCTGAAGGAAGAGTGCAAAGACTTTGTGGACAGTGAGTATCATTTGGGGAGATACCATGCCACTCGGCTTTGAGCCGGCATTCCAACTGTACCCCATGCTTATCCCTGACTGCAGCTCTTGGCCCTGCTATGATGGAGCTGCTGTCTCTTGAGTTCCCACGTGCCACCCTTCTCTACTTGCCTCTTATGCTCTCATGTGGTCCCCAGCAGAGCACCAGTCAAACCAAACACTGGGATGGGGAGGGGAGGTGCTTTTAGATATGCCACCTTTCATTTCTTGCTCTTAGAAACCTTAAATTTCTAGGCCGGGCATGGTGGCTCATGCCTGTAATCCAAGCACTTTGGAGGCCAAGGTGGGTGGATCACCTGAGGTCGGGAGTTCAAGACCAGCCTGACCAACATGGTAAAACCTCGTCTTATTTTAAAAAAATAAAAATAAAAGAAAGAAAGAAAGAAAGAAAGAAAGAAAGAAAGAAAGAAAGAACATAGAAGAGCAGGAGAAATAAATCACTGGCAATAACTAATCATAGAGAGGTCCATATATATCCAGGGCCAGCCCTGTAATGTTCTTCCTCAGTCA
>NW_016107409.1:6719227-6741939 GCF_001604975.1 Cebus imitator
CCCGTCTATTTAAAAAAAAAAAAAAAAAAAAAAAAGAAACCTTAAAATTCATGGGAACACAACCATGGCTTGGGGTGGAAAACAGAATTATGTACTCATTTGATTTCTTCAGAGTCTTCTCAGTGGCAGGTTCTCTGTTATTTGGAGTTAAAAGTGGTAAGTGAAGTTTCTAGAAGCAGTTCAACAGACTGACATCATCTTTTGGCTAGAAATATTCAGGAGGCCTCTTGTCCCAGCAGCCAAGCAAGCCTGATGCCAGTACAGAGCCAGATCTAGCTAGAGCAAGGGATTGCTGAACTTTCTGGGGGCTTCCTAGGTTGTGGAGAGAACGTGACTAGTGAAAGGTAGCTCGGGTTCTGTCACTAACCTTCTATGATTGCTATGCCATGCACACACTTTTCTAGGCCTTAGTTTTCCCTCTGTAAATTGTGTTTGTTACATGCAGGACATTGGAAATAATGAATGGGAGATTAGGCACTTAAATGCTGTGAGTTCTTTATTTACTGTGGTTACAAGTGGGAAGCCCCATCCCCACCATTAATTGAAACCTGGTGTCATACCTGTAGCTAGTCCAGAGGCAGTGCTTGTGTCCTGAGGCTGCCATTTTGTGAACAACAGCGCTTCCTGTCACTCCCGGGGAAGCAGGGTTGGGGTCTGTCTGGAGGATGGGCCCAACAAGGGCATAGAGCTTTCAAAGCCTGAGGTCACAGCAGCTGGCTCAATGGGGACGCAAGGTCCGGGTATGCTCTGGTCCAGCTGGCCACCCTTCTCTAGGTTCAGACCAAGGGTGGGAGACATAGGCCAACAGGCACCAACATGTTTAAGTGACAGGGTCTCACTATGTTGCCCAGGATGGAATGCAGTGGCAGTTCACAGGCATGATCAAAGTGTACATCCTCAAACCCTTGGGTTCAAGTGATCCTCCCACCTCAGCCTCCTGAGTAGCTGGGACTACCGATGCTCACCACCACGCCTGGCTCAACACCGAACTATTTTGACACAAATCAGAAGGGGCAGTCAGCTTTGCCCTCTCACTGCCTCAGCACTCTGCTGAGGGAGAGTAATGATACTTAAGAAATATTTTATTTTTTGTTCTTTTCCTGAAAGAAATTGGCCAGTTTCAGAAAATAGTTGGTGGTTTAATTGAGCTTGTTGATCAACTTGCAAAAGAAGCAGAAAATGAAAAGATGAAGGTAAGATCAGCATGTCTTCTGCCTACATCTTGGCCTGGGACCCTAGTTCACTAGCTTCTCATCCTTCTTCCCTCTTAATCTGTTTAGAGGGGTGGGTGGGTGATTTAATTAAACTTTTAATAACTTCTGGTCCATTTAACCTACTGAACTTATGATTTCCTTTTTTAAAACAGTGTCTCGCTCTGTCACTAGGCTGGAGTGCAGTGGCACAATCTCGGCTCACTGCAACCTCCGCCTCTTGGGTTCAAGCAATTCTCTCACCTCGGCCTCCCGAGTAGCTGGGACTACAGGTGTGCGCCACCACACCCAGCTAATTTTTTTTGTATTTTTAGTAGAGATGGAGTTTCACCATGTTGGCCAGGCTGGTCTTGCTCTTGACCTCAAGTGATCTGCCCACCTTGGCCTCCCAAAGTGCTGGGATGACAGGCGTGAGCCACCACACCTGGCCTCCTTTAATCTTCATATAGGCACTGATGTAGATGGGTTTATCATTTTATAAATGAAGAGATGAAGGCTTACAGTATGATTCGTGAAAGGCACAAGGCTGAATGGCACCACCGAATGTGCCATTGTGCCTGGCTCTAGGAATACTCCTAGACCCGCCTCAAAGCTGCTGTCAAGTTCTTGAGGCACTTTGTGATCAGTAGGTTAATCCTTCTGATTTAACCCAAAAGCTTTGGGGCTCTGCTTTCTTTTCCTCTCTGGAGACTGACATAGCTCCCAGATGACCCCTCCCCACTTTGAGGACTTCATGCTGTAGACGGGTTTTAATGAAGCCATGGCCTTCTCTGGCAATACTGTAGGCCATCGGTGCTCGGAACTTGCTCAAATCTATAGCAAAGCAGAGAGAAGCTCAGCAGCAGCAACTTCAAGCACTAATAGCAGAAAAGAAAATGCAGCTAGAAAGGTAAGAAGTCATGATGTAAAGCAAGTTCTTTACACAGCTGAATTTCTGCTCTTCCTTCTGGAATGATCACTTCTTGTCATTATTCTTCATCGTTTTCCCAGGAATAGCATCTCGTCATCCTGATTTGAAGATTTTTAAAAATAAAATTACATTTGATGGGAAGGAGATAGAAAACTTAATATCAAACCACCTCTAGTAGTTTGAGCATGAAAGGGTCCACGAAGTTGGCTGGCTCTCTGAAAGAAGACTTTCCTAGGGCTGGAGATTTCTCATGGGTGGCTCTGGGTAGGGCTTTGCCTCCATCTTTCTTCATTCTGACTCACACCATTTCTTGAAATCATTTAAACCTCTACATCTCTAGAAGAATTAAGTCTGTGGTTTACTTCATCCTTTTTTCAGGGCCTCTAACAATTTTGTTTTTCAGGTATCGGGTTGAATATGAAGCTTTGTGTAAAGTAGAAGCAGAACAAAATGAATTTATTGACCAATTTATTTTTCAGAAATGAACTGAAAATTTCACTTTTATAGCAGGAAGGCAAAACAAAAAAAGCTCCTCAAAACCAAAAAAACCTCTGTACCATTCCAGCGGCTTGACCAGTGACCTATGTCACAAGAGGTGGCGTTTAAGGAAGGCAGCCCCCTGAGTCTGGGGGAGCCCATTTTTAAACATCAGCACACAGCTGCTGCTGGTGGCCATGCAGTGCACGTTCTCACCTCTTATGCTCTTAGTTGGAACTAAGCAGTTTATAAACTTTGGTCCTTTTTTTGTAAATTTACAAAGCTTTGGAAGGAGAAGCAATAAATTTTTGTTTTCAAATGGGTTGATGTAACTTTTTTCCTGTTGCCCTTGAAATATGTTTAACCCATTGTGAGAGAACCCTTGATTTCCTATCCCCCAGTCCACAAAACAAACCAGGCAGTGTTCAGCAGCTACATTTATTTGGATCAGACATGCGAGTCAAAACAATACCACTAATCAAACCAATATGGCTTGTGAGCAAAATTGGTGAAAATTGAGGGAACTGACTGGGACCTGCTGTCTAACATCATTTGAAGGTTGGACTTGAGCACAGACTTAAGAGAAAGCTGATGGAATATGAAGCATCAACGTGAAGAGACCCTATATGCACACAGTGGCTATGTTATGCCTGGCTGCGGCCACCTTCCCTTCCGAGAACAAGATGGGAATGACTCAACTATATTAGAAGGATGAAGTTATCCACTACGGAGCACACTTCCAGATCAGGCTTGAGATGCTAGACTTCAGATAAAGGGACTTGTGTCAGGTGGCCTCTAGAAACGTGGAAGACCAAGATTTAGAAATAAAGTAACTTAAAGACGTCTGGGCGCAGTGGCTCACGCCTGTAATCTCAACACTTTGGGAGGCTGAGGTGGGTGGATCATGAGGTCAAGACATCGAGACCATACTGTCCAACATGGTAAAACCCCATCTCTACTAAAAATACAAAAATTAGCTGGGCATGGTGGCGTGCGCCTGTAGTCCCCAGCTACTCAGGAGGCTGAGGCAGGAGAATCACTTGAACCCAGGAGGCAGAGGTTGCAGTGAGCCGAGATCATGCCAGATGCTCAGAGCAAGACCGTCTCAAAAACAAAACAAAACAAAACAAAAAACCCTCCTAGGATGATCTGTTTACAACAGAAACAAAAACATCTTCCAGTCTAACCCATTTCTGACTGAAAGTCATTATAGGGCTAAAACTTAAGAAAACTAAACTTCCTTTGCATAGTATTTTCTCTTTTTTCCTTGGGTTAGAGGTGGGGACAAGAAAACATGACAGTTTTGAATTAATACTACAGAGGCAAAATTTCACATTTTAAAATGGCCCCAAACATTGCACTGTTCATGCTGCTGATGGGTGATATACTCTAGGTAATCAGGAGTGGAGGGTTTAGTCATAAGCAGCATATATCCTGTGGGTCAGGTGACTCATGAAAATGTCAAGCAGGCCATGTTCTTTAACAGTTTCTGGTCTGGTCCTGCTTTAATAATCTTGCAGCGGAACTTAGGCATATAGTCAGGTATTTAGTAACACTTCCCTATAACCTAGCCCATATCCCTTTCCCCACTCTAAGCCAATCAGTCTGTTCATTCCAGTTCCCTCAGAAGGTGAAAGTTTGGGCCGGGCCCAGTGGCTCACATTTATAATCTCAGCACTTAAGGGGACTGAGATGGGCAGATCACTTGAGCCTAGGTGTTCAAGACCAACCTGGGCAACATGGCAAAACCCCGTCTCCACAAAAAAAAAAAAAAAAGAGGGTTTGACATGGTTCCTGATACCATCTTGCTCTTGTGAGTTGCTGCCAGTGTTTAAAATGCTGCTGAAGACGTGGATTCTGAGCAGTGTTCCTTGTATCCAATAAGCAACTGCCCTGTAGGCATGTCTACCCTGGGCCAGTGGTGGTTTCCATCATTTTTTTTTTCTTTTCTCCTCATACTTGTAGTAGGGACTCCGGAGCATGAAAATTAAAAGAACAAATGGGATGAGTAAGTAGGGGGCATAGACAGATACCAGGGTTAACCGTTCATGCAAAGTCTCAGGTCCTTGTCCTTTAAAACCACTGGCTTTGGAGAAATCCTCAAACAGAAATGTGGAGAGTATTGGAATTAAAGTTGTCATGGTGTGAACTGAGTAGATGATTGCAGGGGTTCGAATCCACTTGCAGCTTCCTGAGGTAGTCAGGGGAAAGAAAAATGATTAGGTCAGTTCATGACTCCAAGGCATCCATGACCTTCCCACTGTCTCTGCCTGCTCTCTTCTACTCCATTCTCCAAGTGGGAACTTGTAACTAGAAAACTGGATGTGCCACACTGCCCAACATGCAGACTTACATGACAGCTCACTGACAGCTCGCCAAAGAACCAAGAATGGGGCCATAACATAACTCAGAAAAACTCTAGGGCAATGAAAGTGCCGTTACCTGTGAAACCCGTGTGGTATAAAATGCAAGGGGAGGGAAATCCCTGCCCCATGGCATCTGTTTGTTCAGTAATTATATAGGTGAGAGGATCAGGAGGCAGATTCAGTGACCCCAGAGGATGCCAGTGGGAAATGAGCATTTTCAGCTGTTTTAGCTTCATTATCAAGTACATGTGTATGGTCACCTTTTTTAAAAAGTATTGATTATGAGAACACATAAGAATAATTTTAAAATGACAAGCATGTTAGGGATTAGGCTGATGCTACAGCTTATAAGTCAGTGTGATACTATTCAATGCAGAGAAATAAGCCAACAAAAAGGGAAATTAAGTCTGTTGGGGAACAAAACAAAAGGGAACAAGCTCATTGTTTAAGTGGCCTCAGGTTTCATGTGTATGCGAGAGATTTCCAGACAAGTGAGGCAGCCATGCAGCCCCGCTGACCACAGACATGAGCCTGAGCCACAGCCACACTAATATCCCTTTACAAGATCTACCCTGGCTATTTCCCCAGATCCTATGGCATCCTCCCACAAGCTACGGGGGCCATCCCCTTCCCTTTGGAGATACTTTCCCAAAAGATTTCTGGGACCTGATTCCTGAGTGAAAATCGCCATTTTCCCACCATTTACCAACCTTTGAGAAAGGCGTATGTTGCAATGGGAAAGAAAGGCAGTTGAAACACAAGCTCACAGAAGAGAAAGGACTTAAACCAGGCTGGGAGCTCCTGTAGCAGTGGGTCTTTGAACTCCTTAGCATACCATTTCAGCAGGTTTCTAAACTGAAAAAGAAAACCATCATGATGAATTATAGCCACCTGGCCTCAACAGGCTTGGCTCCAAATCATCTGAAAATACACTGGAGGAGCCTGTAATTAATCAGTCCTGCTCCTACCCCGGCAGCAGATGGCATGTCCAGCTGGCTTTTGTGACACAGCCTAGACGGTCATTCAATAAAAACTTACTATCCCTAACTCAAATGTTCCCTTCTCTGTGAAGTTTTCTCAACTCTTCAACTCCTCCTTTCTGCTACCCAGCATTTGTTCATAATTTCAAGATAACACGTATCCAGGTGTGTTGGCCACTCTCAGGAGCAATAATAAAGACCTGGCACTTAGTAGGCACTCAGGGTGTTCGCTGAATGAACAAATGTGACATTTCTGCCAACAATATCATTCTTTGTTTTGTTTTTTTTTTTCTTTTGTTTTTAAAAAGACAAACGTGAAAACCATCCTCACACTTTCCCTTTCGCAATGGCAACGACACACTAAACTCCAAAGGCCAGATTCCCTCAAATGCAGAAATGAATTTCTCTCTTCTTTTTGGGGGCTGGGAGTGAAAGGGGAAGTAAATCTAACCTCTGTGGAGATGTAATTTTGGACACCTTAACTCCAATATGGCATATGGCAAATAAGTTCCTTATTCTTTTTTTTGAGACAGTTGCTCTGTTGGCCAGACTGGAGTGCAGTGGCGTGATCTCAGCTCACCACAACCTCCACCTCCCAGGTTCAGGCAACTCTCCTGCCCAGCCTCCTGAGTAGCTGGGATTTTAAGTGCATGCTACCACACCCAGCTAATTTTTGTGTTTTTAGTAGAGACAGGGTTTAGCCATATTGGCCAGGCTGGTCTTGAACTCCTGAAAGTGTGATCCCCCACCTTGGCCTCCCAAAGTGCTGGGATTACAGGTGTGAGCCACCACGCCCAGCCAAAAAAACCCCTATTATAATTCTTAGCTTCCCTAATTCTAATTTTTGGTTTGTTTTAGGAGACAGTAGGATTTTAGTGGAAGAACAAACTCTGCCCCAAACCATAAACTACCTAGAAGCTTCCTGGCTATGCAGGGCTTTAGCATCTTAGTTCTAGCTTGGGCCCCACCCTTCTAATTACCCTGTCAAATAAAAAGGATGAGGATCCATGCTACCTGGCCACAGACAGAGAAAAGATGCAGAATTTAAGGCTGCCCATTTTTGGCTTTTATAGGAGCCCAAAGCCTAGTGCTTTTGGCTTTATGTGGACTACTTAACATCTGTCACGTTTAACCTCCTAGACATGGCCTTGTCCTGACACACAGGCCTTCAAAGACAAATAAGTCTTGATACTATGATTAATAGAGGCAACTCCAGGGTAAGAATTTATCTTACAATGGAAAATCCAAGGATATTTTTCCTGTTAATTTTTATCAAAAGATAAAGGCTTACTATTGTGAAATAGATGGTCCAGTGTTGCAAGAGTGCTTTAAGCAAACATCCAGAAACAAACATCCTGTTGGCATATTAATTTCAGAAAGGCTCTGGCTAGATAACCAATTTATCGACCCAAGGATCTCCAATTTTTTTGTTTTGTTTTTGTTTAGGATCTCCAATTTGTACTTAATTTAAATTCATAGCAATATCCTTTGCTTCCTTCTAAGCACTTTTCAGATAGTTTGAATGAGATTGAATTTGACAGGAAACACAAAGGCTAAGTCACTGTTCTCTTCCAGGGTTCTATTTCTTCATCTATAAAGTGAGCAACTTGGACTAGATTTTTTTTAAGATCCTTTTTGGCTTTTTAGATTTTTAAATACTGGAGGAAACTACCTGCTTTAAAAGACTGTAAAATTATTCTTTTCTTTTGAGATAGTCTCTGTTGCCCAGGCTGGTGGAGTGTGGTTCACTGCAACCTCAACATCCTGGGCTCCAATGATTCTCCCACCTCAGCTTCCCCAGTAGCTGGGACTACAGGTATGCACTATTAAGCCCAGCTAATTTGTTTTAGAGACAGGGTTTTGCCACATTGCCCAGGCTGGTTTCAAACTCCTGGGCTCAAGCGATCCTCTTGCTTCAGCCTCCCAAAGTGCTGGTATTACAGGTGTGAGCCACCGTACCCAGCCTGGCTGCAAAATTTAAGAGGCATTCTGGGTCAGGCCCAGTCATGATGCCTCTTAATTCCAGCACTTTGGGAGGTCAAGGCAGGCAGATCACCCCAGGTCAGCAGTTCCAGACCAGCCTGGCCAAAATGGCAAAACTGCGTCTCTACTAAAAATACAAAAATTAGCCGGGAGTGGTGGCTCACGCCTGTAATCCCAGCTACTCGGGAGGCTGAGATAGGGGAACCGCTTGAACCCAGGAGGTGGAGGTTACAGGGAGCCAAGATTGCGCCACTGTACTCCAGCCTGGGTGACAGAGCAAGACTCCGTCTTTTTTTTTTTTTTAAATGGGCATTCTGGCCATTTGAACTTCACTTTCTATTCAATTTGTATACAACCTCTCTGATCCACCTATTTTGTAAATTGAGGCAGACTTGTACAGCACTTTAAGTTCTAAGGCCTACAAGATAAGATCAGCAAAATGTAAAAAACAATCTTATCAGCCAGATATCCTAATCAATTAGGACCCAACCATCTGCTCACAGTCATATACCAGCCACCTCACGCCAGAATGAGGCCGGCACTAATTGCGAGTAAAAGAGTAGAAAGCCCAGACACCTGGCAGCCTGGTGAGACGTGGGACCTGAGGCAGAGTGCTTGGCTTTAGGCAAGGCCTTTAATCTCCCTACACCTGTGTCTCCATCTACAAACTAGAGCCAGTAATAGTGCCTACTTCATTATTGGTAAGACAGAGATTTAATACATGTAGTCTTTAAAATAATAACTAGCACATAATGATTACTTAATTGAATGTAATTAATACATATTTGGAGATATTCAACTTTAATCCCATTAAACTCACAGCTCACAACTGGTCATTAAAAATTATTAGTTATGGCCTCTCCACTAAAGGTAATGAAACTGTCTCCATTTATACCTGACTCACATTTGACTCAACTCATCCTTGTTATCCATTAAAAGATTCACCTGGCCTGCACACATGCACCTTTAAACCAGGGGTTCCTACTCACCATTCTTGTACTTCTGTCATTTAGAATGAGAACACAGACTGATTTCAGAGCCAAATGCTCACTTGTTTTTCCTTATTTTTACCGGATGCAATGTCATCCAGCTGCAAATGATACTACAAAATGCTCCCCATCCTCTCTTTCCAAGGTTCTTATCCAAACTAAATTCTTACTGTTTCATAATAAGTTTTTCCAGGCCATGCACAGTGGCTCACAACTGTAATCCCAGCACTTTTGGAGGTCGAGGCGGGCAGACTGCTTGAGGTCAGGAGTTTGAGACCAGCCTGGCCAACATGGTGAAACGCCATCTCTAAAAAAAAAAAATACAAAAATTAGCCGGGCATGGTGGCATGTGCCTGTAATCCCAGCTATTCAGGAGGCTGAGGCAAGAGAATCCCTTGAACCCGAGAGGTGGAAGTTGCAGTAAGCGGAGACTGCTCCACTGCACTCCAGCCTGGGCAACAGAGTGAGACTATCTCAAAAAAAAAAAAAAAAAAAGTAAATTGAAAAAATAAAGTAAGTTTTTCCAAGCAGTCATTTGGTTCAATCCAAGAAAAAAAATTTAATTTGCAAATTTCAGCCCAACCACTAGGGGATCTCCTACTGGCTTTTTGGCTCTAGGGAAAAATTCCTTCAATTTAGGGAGGAAAACGACATATGTTACATTTTGGCATTTTTCAAAGAGAAACAGAATAACTCAGGGCTTTTATTATCATTTATCCCATACAGAAGCAAAAAAATCAGCATTTCGTACACCAAAGCAACAAAAACGGAGGCATAGACCTTCCATGCCAGGATGCCGCCATGCTAATGCCTTCAAACATCATCACACACAGATACACACACACACACAACCAGGATGCTCCTGTGCTAATGTCTTCTAACATCACACACACACACACACACACACACACACACACACACACATACACACACACCATACCCCAGGATGCCCCTGTGCTGATGCCTAACATCTCACACACAACACACACACACACACATATGCGTGCACACGCATACACATTCTGGCCAGATACTGCCTGCACTGGCCCTTGGGCCTTTTGCAGTAAGTCAGCATTAAAAAAATAAAGCTGATGCTGGACACGATGGCTCATGCCTGTAAGCTCAGCACTTTGGGAGGCCGAGCCAGGAGGATGGCTTGAGCCAAGAAGACCAGCCTGGGTAACATAGTAAGACACCATGTCTACAAAAAATACAAAATTAGCCAGGTGTGGTGGTGTGCACCCATAGTCCTAGCTACTCAGGAGACAGGTGGGAAGATCTCTTGTGCTCAGGAATTCAAGGCTGTGATATGCCATGACTGCACCACAGCACTCCAAGCCTGGGTGACAAAGGACCCTGTTTCTAAGAAAAAGACTGAGAAAATTTTATCAAATGTCAGCATTTTAATGTTTAATTGGGGATCTTTATGATATGATGCGGGACACCTTTTAAATGTATTTTGTTATGGGTGAGCAAGACTGGCTTGTGGGAATGGTACATCCAGGAAGGATAAAGAAACCATTCCAGCTGTGAAGTCTGGAATGGTTACATGGAGTAGCAGGCTAATACCAAGTATTAAAAGGTCCCGGCCAGGTACGGTGGCTCACACCTGTAATCCCAGCACCTTGGGAAGGCAAGGCGAGTGGATCACAAGGTCAGGACTTCGAGACCAGCCTGGCCAACATGGTGAAACCCATCTCTACTAAAAATACAAAAACTAGCTGGGCGTGGTGGCTCACAGCTGTAATCCCGGCTACTTGAGAGGATGAGGAACCCGGGAGGTGGAGGTTGCAATGAGCCGAGATTGAGCCACTGCACTCCAGCCTGGGTGACAGAGTGAGACTCCACCTCAAAACAAACAGGTCCCGTAACACCAGATAAACAGGCAGTCTGCCTGAGTATTGCTGGCCACACAGGTTTCAAAAACCACAGAAAGGGCAACACTGTAGTAGATTTTCCTTTCTTCAGGGCAACTAATGGTTACTGCAGAGCTGTCATGACCTCTTTGGTCTTTGGGAAGAGTCTGTACTATCTGACCCTGTAGTAGGCTGAATAATGGCCACCAAAGATAACCACATCCTAATCCCTGGAACCTGTGACTGTCACTTTATTTGGCAAAAGGGACTTTGCAGATGTAGTTAAAGATCTTGAGATGGGGAGATTTTCTGGGTTATCTGGTGGGCGCTGAATGTATGACAAGAGTCCTTGTAAAAGTGAAGCAGAGGGAGCTCTGACTACAGAAAGGGTGGCAATGTGATAACCCGAAGCAGAGACTGAAGTGATGTGATTACAACTCAAGGAACATCGGCAGCCACCAGAAAACGGAGGAGGTAAGGGCCACATTCTCACCTGGAGCCCTCGGAAGGAATGAGCTCTGCCAACACCTTGATTTTAGCACTGTAAGATTTCATTGTGAACGTCTGGCCTCCAGAACTGTATAACAAATAAATCTGTGTCAAGTCACTACATTTGTGGTAACTACAGCAATAATAGGAAACTAACTCACCCTGTATATGTTTGAGCTTGTGATTTAACTCAACTCCCTCCACCAGTCGAGGGTACAGAGTCCTGACCTGCCTACCAACCAGTTCTTGGAAGAACCAAGTCCCCAGACTGCACCTTGCCACACTACCTACACTTTTCCCATGGAAAAGGAGGCCAGAAGTCTTCCAATTGTGTTTGGTTCTAGAAGCAAACAAAACACAGTGACTTATGGGAGCGGTGGAACATTCTTGAGCTGTGGCTTTTAACCTTTTTGAGAGAGTTAGGCCCCTTGAAAAGTCGATGGAACCTATATTCTCCTTCCAGGAAACAAAAGGCACACACATTTTGCACCCATTTTTGGGAGTCCATGACCCTCAAGTAAAGAATTCCTCCTCGGCAGAGAAAAAGCATTTAAGAAGAAACAGAGGAAAAATGAAATCTTCAGGTAGACAAGTCAGTCCTGTCTACAGTTCTACAGATAAGTTGGAGAAACAGAACTGAGGACAGAAATTCCATGGAAGAAGCTCACAGGGTCCAGATGAGAGGAAAACAAACTAACAAACCAAGAAACTAAAACTGTAGCTTTGAAGAAAAAACAAAGCATTAAAGCAGAGTTTGGGGTAAGGAATGCTCTCCAGCAACCAGGAAATAGGGATTTTCACCTTTATTTCTACTGAGGTGATCACCGTTACTGGAACTCAATATTGAAGGGCCAATCAGAAAAGCTGCCAATTTACTCCTGAGCTTCGGAAGTTGCTGGAACCTAATCTTAAAGCAGTAACGATCTGTGAACGCCCCAGCTGCACCAACCAAGTTGCTAAACCTTCAGACGGGTCTGTTTCTACTCGGTTTTCTTTTTGGATCAGACTGGGATTTTAAAGGCCTTCCAAAAATAACAGAACTTTCAAACAAACCTAACACGTGACTTTAGACACCAGTTCATCCAGGCTACTTCTCTCAGACACTGACAACTGTCCAGAGGTGGAACCGCGGGAACCTTAAACAAACCAAGAGAGTGACTTTAAAGGAAGCAAAGCGTTCGCCCCTGCCGCTTGGGAGAAGGGGCTGGGATAGAGACAAAGCCCGAGGAAGACAACGAGCTGAAGTTGGATAAGGAGCCGGGGGAGCATGGGCAGGACTCGAGGGACGCGGCAGAACTGGAACCAGGGTGTGCCAGCGCGGAGGGGGTGAAGGCCCTATGGACGCACGCGCGGGAGAGCCTTGGCGGGCCGGGATAAGACAGGCGCCCCTCACCTCGACCGGGTAGAGCTCGCGCGGCAGCACCGCCTGCAGGTCCAAGAACATGGTGACGGGGATGTGGGTGAGGAAATAGAGGCCCAACAGCCACTCCACGCAGCGCCTGGTTGCCGGAGCCCCCATCTTCTGTCGGTTGGGCCTGGACCCGCCGTTGTGAGAAAAAGGCCCAGCACCGCGCGCCTGCCTGGATTCACGCGCTAAGACCGCCGCCCCGCCCCCTCGAAGGCCACGCAGGCCGCTCCCATTGGCTGGCAAGAAGAGGAGGCTCGTGGATAGGGGGCGGCATTCCCCGCAGGGCGCACCCATTGGTCCGTAAGAGTATGGCGCGTGGAGAAGGCGGCTCGAAAGCCGTTTCCATTGGCGGCTGGGAGCGCCGTGTGGGCGGGGCTTAACACTTCGTTCGGCACTCGGCTATCCTGTGCAGACCCGGGATTCTTGGATACATGCGTGGGTCGGCATCTCAGTCCCCGCCGCGAGGTATCCTGGGCTCAGGGCGCTGCTCGCGGTGCTCCTTTTCCTCGTGCCTCCGTTTGCTCTTTCCGTTCGTGTATTAGAGACCAGCGCCTGTCTTGGGCCGCGGTGCCCCCGTGCAGTGCGGGCGTCACGGAGAGAGGGTTACAGAGCAGGATTCGAGCACCGCGGCGCACGTTCCGGGCCCAGCCGGGGTTGCGAGTCTGGGGAGGCAGCCAGTCGCGGTGAACGAAGAAGCGGAGGGGAGGACTCGAGGGACGTGGGAGGCAGTAAAATGGACAGGACATCTCACCGGCTATAGAGCATGAGGGAGGGTCAAGGATTCGTGTACTTGTTAAGTAAGTACTTATGTTCAGCTCCATGCTGGGCGCAGGTCCGGCTCGGAGCAGGATCCCCTTTTAAGAGGGGACACAGGGCAAGGGAGTGCGAAGAAGGAATGTGGTTTAGACCACGTGGACCTTGAGTGGGCTGCAGCGTTGGCTGGAGGAGGCAGTTGGGCGAGCCTGTCTGGAGACGTAGGCTTGTGAGGCATCAGCCTTTGATGGCGAGCAGAGGGCCTGCGAGAGATCGGGTAATGGGAGGAGGGAACTGAGATAGGAACGGACTAGCAGGAGGGCGATGTCACAGGGAGGGGCAGACGTATCAACACTGAGTGGTGCCCACCTGTGGCCCTGTGGGGAACAGTTGTGGGGTGGGGGCAGGAGCCAGGGAGTAAGAAAGTGGGGAAATGGAAGCAGGAAGTGTAGACAGCTGATCATGAAGGGGAGGAGACGTGGGGCTGTAGCTGAAGAGAGTCATTGGAGAGAGAGCCACTCGAGGGAGTGTTTCTTTTTCAGGTGAGAGAGACTTGAGCTAGTTTAGTTTGGACAGTGTGAGACGTTGCTCCTACGCGAGAAGAGCAGGAAAAGCGGCTCAAAGCCCTGGAGGAGGCGGAGGGAATGGAAGGATTGGGGTGGGTTAGGTGGGTGCTCTGCGCTCCGCCCATCTTCCCCTTCCCTTGGGGCGCTATGGGTTAGGATGGAGGAATTGTGGCAGTGTTGAAGGCCCAGCCGAGGTGGGGGGCCGCTGACCTGGTGGCCCAAATCTCTTAGGCTGTATACTTTGCATTTCTCTAGTGTAGGGTCTACCCAGAAGAAGGCTCCCTACAGAATTGGAGTTCAGAAAAATGAAAGATGGTTTTGAAGAGTTGAACAGGAGTGACTGAGGTGCTAGAGGATGCAGTTCAAGCTGGGTGGGGGAGAGTTGAGGCCAAAGGGGGTTGTCAGACAGGGAGACGGAGGAGGAGTGAATGAGCTTGAGGCCTGCTGAAGAACACGTGCTAGCGTGACAGAAGTCACCGGGCTGGAAGGGTAGGAACTTATGATGAGGGCGTGCAAGGTCGGGAAGAGGTTCCGGAGTGTGCAGCTGAAATGGAGTGGAGGGGAAGGTCTTTGGAGATGAGGTCAAGGGAAGGCCACCCAGGGTGGTGGTGGCGAAAATGCCGCTGCGCACGGGGGAGTAACCAGACGGCAGTTGAGCATGGAATGAGTGGAGGGGAACCTGCACATGATCTCGGGAGCAGGGAGGCTGTCGATCCTGACCTTGAAGAGTAGGAGGAAGTAAATAGCCTGCACTGGAGAGGGCTGTGGGAAGCGTGTCCTCAGCCAAGTGCCAATTGCTGGGGGAGGTGACAGTGGAGGGTTTTGCTGGGGAGGAGGTGGAGCAGGATGGAAGGAGACACGGTAGGAGAGAAATGGAGGATTTGGGATGGGAGCAGGGGATGAACATCATGGGTGGCTGAGCATTGTGAGGACACAGTTCTGGCATCCCCTGAGCCTCAGGTCAGCCTTGCCCAGGACCCCAGAGCTGGCACCCAGAGGGAGGCAGAGGTGTTCAGTGCTGTTCGTGCTGCCCAGAGGAGGGAGCTGGGCTCCATGGAGAGAATATTACCAGGGGCTCAGGAGGGTGGACTCAGAATTAGCTGTTTTTTTTCCAGGAAAAAAAAAAAAAAAAAAAAAGCCAATGCCTGGGAAACTAGGTCACTTGAGGAGAGAGGCCATTTTGTTCATTTATTTGCCCAGGAAGTAAATCTTTAAAGGCAATTTGATCTTTCTTGAGCTCCACTCTGTTCCCATTCCCCTCCTGTTAGTCACTTAGTAATCATCTTGGTTATCAGATTGACCATTGAGGTATCACAGTGCTTGTGTTCAAGTAACCCTTATGTTATTTAATAATGGGCCCGGTGTGGTGGCTCATACCTGTAATCACTCTGGGAGGCTGAGGCAGGACGATCCCTTGAGACCAGGAGTTCAAGACCAGCCTGGGCAACATAGTGAGACCCCCCCCCCCCATCTCTTAGAAAAAAAAAAAATTAGCCGGGCACGGTGGTGTGCCTGTAGTCCCAGCTACTTAGGAGACCGAGATGGGAGGATCCCTTGAGCCCAGGAGTTTGAGGCAGCTGTGAGCCATGCATCACTTCATTGCACTCCAGCCTCAACAACAGTGAGACCTTCTCAAAGACCCTAAAGTGCAACAGTAGTGATGTGACAATTCCGATTTGCCAACAAGAAACCATAAAGTTCCTTTATGTGAAAAGGTGAAGATTTTTGACTTAGGTAAAGACAAAATGCTGAGGTTGCTAAGATCTACAGTACAATAAGATATTTTGAGAGAGACCACATTCACACACCATTTATTACAGTATCTTGTTGTACTTGTTCTATTTTATTATTGTTAATTTCTTACTGTGCTTGATTTATAAATTAAACTGTATCATAGGTATGTATGTATAGGAAAAAACAATATATATGGGGTTTAGTACTACCTACGTTTCAGACCTCCACTGGGGATCTTGGAATATGTTCTCCACGGATAAGGGGGTACTTTTGTATACAGCTCCTCTCTTCCTTCTCCAAACCAATTACTTGAAAGAGAATGTGAGGCCGGGCGTGGTGGCTCATGCCTATAATCCCAGCATTTTGGGAGGCCGAGGCGGGTGGATCACAAGGTCAAGAGATCGAGACCATCCTGGTCAACATGGTGAAACCCCGTCTCTGCTAAAACTACAAAAATTAGCTGGACATGGTGGTGCGCGCCTGTAGTCCCAGCTACTCGGGAGGCTGAGGCAGGAGAATTGCTTGAATCCAGGAGGCAGAGGTTGCGCTGAGCCGAGATCACGCCATTGCACTCCAGCCTGGGTAACAAGAGTGGAACTCCGTCTCAAAAAAAAGAAAAAGAGAACGTGAATGCCAGGCACTATGGCTCACGCCTGTAATCCCAGCAGAGGCCAAGGTAGGTGGATCACCTGAGGTCGGGAGTTCTAGACCAGCTTGGCCAACATGGCAAAATCCTGCCCCTATTAGAAATACAAAAATTAGCCAGGCATGGTGGTACACACCTATACTCCCAGCTACTCAGAAAGCTGGGGCAGGAGAATTGCTTGAAACTGAGGCAGAGGTTGCAGTGAGCTGAGATAGCACCATTGCACTCTAGCCTGGACGACAGAATGAAACTGTCTCAAAAGGCCAGGCGTGGTGGCTCACGCTTGTAATCCCAGTGCTTTGGGAGGCCGAGGTGGATAGATCACCAGGGGTCAGGAATTCGAGACCGGCCTGACCAACATGGTGAAACCCCATCTTTACTAAAAACACAAAAATTAGCTGGGCATGGTGATGCGCGCCTGTAGTCCCCGTTACTCAGGAAGCTGAGGCAGAAGAATCACTTGAATCTGGGAGGTGGAGGTTGCAGTGAGCCAAGATCGCACCACAGCACTGCAGCTTGGGGGACACAGCGAGCCTCCGTCTTTTTAAAAAAAAAAAAAAAGAAGAAGAAAAGCTGGTAGGGCGTTTATAGATAAATTAGGGCCTAACACCTCATGAGAAAACCGAGGTATTTGTCCCAGGTCACAAAGTGAGTGACAAGGCAGGGACTGGAACCCTGGTGTCGTAACACCTAGCACCAGGCCAGGTCTTCTATCCCTAGGTCAGAGCAGTGCCTTCCTGCACAAGGTCTCCAGACCAAACCCAGGACCCAGGGGAGGCCTGGCCAGGTTGACTCACATTGCACAGTTGGAGAGGCCTGACAACACTGCTCCCGCCCTCAACACCCATTATGGCTTTAAGGACATGCTGGTACCTTTTAATCATCTGAGTACAGATCCTGTAGAACTTAAGTATAACTGCTTGCTGGAGGATGACGGTGCGATAGGAATGTGGCTAGGAATTGCCCGGGGAATGTGGTAACTGTGCAGCTGTCAGCGTGACTGCTTCTCAAAAAACATCCAGCACTGACAACATAATGAGACCCCCATTTCTACAACAAAAATTAGCTGATGTGGTCGTGTGCACCTGTAATCCCAGCTACTCAAGAGGCCGAGGTGGGAGGACAGCTTGAACCCAGGAGTTCAAGGCTGCAGTGAGCTGTGCCCACACCACTGCACTCCCGCCTGGGTAGCAGAGAGAGACCCTGTCTCAAAACAACCTTAAAATGTCACCGAGCCAAATTTGTTACCTATAAAGATTTTTTTTTTTTTTTTTTTTGAGACGGAGTTTCACTCTTGTCACCCAGGCTGGAGTGTAATGGCGCGATCTCGGCTCACCGCAACCTCCGCCTCCTGGGTTCAGGCAATTCTCCTGCCTCAACCTCCTGAGTAGCTGGGATTACAGGCACGCACCACCATGCCCAGCTAATTTTTTGTATTTTTAGTAGAGACAGGTTTCACCATGTTGACCAGGATGGTCTCGATTTCTTGACCCTCCCAAAGTGCTGGGATTACAGGCTTGAGCCACCGCGCCCGGCCTACCTATAAAGATTTTTAAAGGCCAAGCACTTTCAGTGGACTCTCCCTCTGTCCAAAAAAATTCTGTCCAGACATTTGAAATTCCTTTAGTGAGGGACCATAGCTCTTACTTTGATGAGGTCAGATAAGCTTTAGAATGCAATGGCTCTAAGAGAGGTCAACTGAGGAAGAAAACTGGAATGACTTCCTGTCCTTATCAGAACAATGTTTACTGCCTTTTAAAAAGTATTTGTGGCCAGGTGCAGTGGCTCACGTCTGTAATCTCAGCACTGGGAGGCCAAGGCAGGCGGATCACCTGAGGTCGGGAGTTCAAGACCAGCCTGACCGACATGGAGAAACCCTCTCTCTACTACAAATACAAAAAATTAGCCGGGCGTGGTGGTGCATGCCTGTAATCCCAGCTACATGGGAGGCTGAGGCAGGAGAATCACTTGAACCTGGGAGAAGGAGGTTGTGGTGAGCCAAGATCGTGCCATTGCACTCCAGCCCGGGCAACGAGAGTGAAACTCCATCTTAAAAAAAAGAAAAAGAAAAGAAAAAAGTATTTGTATTGTGATGAGACAAACACCATTAACCTAACAGTGGACCCAATGGTGACAGAAAGGGAAATTTAGCATTGTAACCCCAGCTGAAAGGTGCTTGGAGAAGGCCCATGCCAGATTGGCCACTTTCCTCTTCACAGCAATTGTACAAAGCTCTTTCCTCAGCTTTTGCTTCACTGTTCTCTCTACTTAAAATGCACCCACCCTTCTCGCCCCACTCTTCCTACCTCCCCCATCTCTCTGTATTTTAATGTTTGGTTGAAGGCTGCTCCCCCACCCCCCGCCAGTTGCCTCTATTTGGTGGCACTGCTGCATCCCCTGAACCTGTCTTTGAAAGTTTGTCTGTTTCCCCTGAGCAACGCTTACCAGAGTCCATGTCTCTGGACATGTTTCCCATTAGATCATAGATTCCTTGAAAAGTATAAAAACTGTTTATATTTTTCACTGTTTTAAAACTTACCCCTTTAAAAATTAGGAGCTGTAACACCAAGCCAAAAAGAATAAGAAATGAACACTTATCATCAAAGGTATTTATTATATAAGAAAAATTATCAATACATCTTTCATCTCAGTTCTTTAAAATGGTTATCAGCAATTCTAAGTTCTGTCTTCAGTAATAATTCACTATGACCTCATGCAAATCATGTCATATTTCTCATTCTTTGTACCTTCATTTGTAAAATGAAGAATTTGAACTAGACACTCATGTCATTTCTTGTTCTAAAATCCCACAAGTTTGCAGATTTAAGCTGAATTAAAGTTACCCTATAAAAAAGGCTAATTGGTTTCTTTAACGTTAACACAAAAACATAAACACCATCAACTCCCACAAAAGTAAATCACAGTAATCACAATAAGCAAAGTAATCCCTGGGGTTGCTGATGACTTTTTAAGTGGAAAACCAAAGGCACACCCATGAAAGAAACAATTGGTAAGTTAGACTTTATTAAAATTTAAGACTTTTGCTCTGCAAAAGACACTGTCAAGAGAAAGAGAAGACAAGACAGTTTGGCAGTTTCTTACAAACTTAAACCTGTTTTTACATTCAATCCAGCAATCACACTCCTTAGTATTTAACCAAAGGAGCTGAAAACTCATGTCTACACAAAAAGCAAAACATGATGTCTATAGCATTCTTTTTCATAATTGCCAAAACTTGGCAGCAATTCAGATGTACTTCAGTAGGTGAATGGATAAGTAAACTGTGATTACCAGACAGTGGAATATTATTCATCTCTAAAAAGAAATGAGGTATCAAGCCAGAAAAAGACATGGAGGAATTTTGGAAACATTCAAGAATATGTGAAAAAAGCCAATCTCAAAAGGCTGCATAATGATTGCAAATATGTGACATCCTAGAAAAGGCAAAATTACGGACACAGAAAAAAGATCAGTAGTTGCCAGGAATTTGAGGGGAAGAAAGTGAAGGGATGAACAGGTGGACATTTTTCAAAATGTGTAGAACTACACCAAGAGTGAACCTTAATGTAAACTATGGACTTTGCCTGATAATGATGTCAATGTTGGTTCATTTGTTGTAACATGCATTATAACAAATGCGCAGGAGGCAGTGTCTTTACTTTCAGTTCAACTTTGCTGAGAACCTAAAACTACTGGAAAAAATAAAGTCTGTCTGTCTACATAAAAGGCGTGGCAAGTTAGGTATGGTGGGTGCTGGATAAAAGTTTTTAATCAGTATAGATTTGTCTAGCATTCATTGGTTTCCGATGTTTTTTAAAAAAGGAATAAGCTGGCCGGGCACGGTGGCTCACGCCTGTAATCCCAGCACTTTGGGAGGCCGAGGCGGGTGGATCACAAGGTCAAGAGATCGAGACCATCCTGGTCAACATGGTGAAACCCCATCTCTAGTAAAGATACAAAAAAATCAGCTGGGCATGGTGGCACGTGCCTGTAATCCCAGCTACTCAGGAGGCTGAGGCAGGAGAATTGCCTGAACCCAGGAGGCGGAGGCTGCAGTGAGCCAAGATCGCGCCATTGCACTCCAGCCTGGGTAACGAGAGTGAAACTCTGTCTCAAAAAAAAAAAAAAAAGGAATAAGCTTTGTAAATATTTTTCCCAGTCCAGCTTATCAATTTTTTATTCCGTATATCATGCTTTTGGGCTGTCTCTAAGAAAATACTTGTCTAGCCTGTGGTCATAAAGATTTTCTTCTATATTTTTTCTTCTAAAATATATCATTTTCAGTTTTACAGTTAGGTCTGCAGTACATTTTGAGTTAATTTTTTATTATGATTTAAAGTATAGATTGAGGCTCTTGTTTTGCATATGGACACCTAGTTCTAGTGTCATTTATTGAAAACACTATCATTTCTCTGTTGAATTGTCTTTGTACTTTTGTTGAAGATTAGTTAATCATAGATTTGTGGGTCTTTTTTTGGACTAAAATTCTAAAACTATTATTAATCCTTATTTGTATTGTATCTGACAGATCCAGAATGATTTGAAAAGTTCATTAGCTAACAAATTTAGAAATTTGGTAAGTGTCTTATTTGGAAACCTGGTGTTTGCTGACAGTAGTTTGTAATCTACAGAAGGATTTTCAATTTTACCTTGAAAAAGCAAAGTAACTTTTCTTTAGTTACAATTCAGGCTGTCCACACACTGAATTCACTTAGGCTAGACCAAAACACTGAAGTCTTTAGTCTTTTGACTTAGGTCATTGTGGGGCTCACAAATCCTTATGCCTGGTACTTTATTGCAAGAAGGGAACCAGAAAATTAGTGTCTTGATTTAAAACCAAATTATGAGCTTTTCCTTCCTAATGAAGCACAGAGATCTGTGAAAACTGATTAGAGAGAACTTCTTAGTTGTCTGCAACTATCATTTGTTGAAACTTTTTATTTATTTTAGCTAAAGTGACAACTTGCTTATGATGAAATACAGCATTATAGGGGCATGTTTATCTCTCCACAGATCATCTTGAAGAATAGTTGCTTTGGAAACTGTCAAGAGATTATTTTTAATTCCTTGAAAAGCCAGGAGGTATCAGTTGATTTAAAGTTTAATGTCTTAGCAGGTTTAGGTTAAAATAATGTTATTAGCATTGAGCAGTATTAAAATATAGATTTTATTTTCATTACTTATTTTCTTCATATTAAAAATTTAATGCAATATTGCTTATGAAAGTAAGACAGCGTAGCTCCTTCCATCTAGAAGGACTAGATATAGCAAATGTTTTTTATTAAAAAGCATTTGGGGTGGAGTTGAGAGCAGCTTTTTTATATTATATACACAGGCCTTCTATAAACAGCCAGTAAATCTTCCCACAGGGTGGCAGGCATTTCAAAAGGGCCGAACATGGCCCGTCATTTACTATTTCTCTCTTCTGACAGCGAGTTCTAGTAGCACCAAGACCAACCACCCGACGGGCACTAACCTGTCCACGCGTCGGGACTCACCTTCAGGCCCGTTAAGCTTTGTCGGTTGAGGTCAGGACTACGTAGGTCTCGGCCAATGGGGACAGAGCGGTCACCGGGAGCGGGTCTGCGCGGCTCCGAGGCCTAGAGAGGCGGCCGAGCCTGCCTGTGTCCCTGCCTGAGGCCGCCTTCCGCACCCTTCGGGCCCCCGCCGCACAGCGTTGGGGCTGTCACTCCTGCTGCCACCCAGAGGCTCCGCGTCCCGGCGGCTCGGCGGGGTTTCGTCCAGGCCCAGCAGGCTTGGGCAGGGAGACCCGGCTGCTGGTGGGCTCCGGGCTGGGAGAGGCCGAGCCGCCATCGCTCACCGAGGTGGGTGGGGAGGCTTCAAGACCTGGGCCGGGCAGGGGGCAGCCAGAGGTTGGGGGGCCGGTGCATGCAGGGCGGAGGGCGCGGCCTGTCTCGGAGCCCCCAGCTCACCCGCTGGCCGGAGCCACAGGAGCCTGGGGGACCGTGGGGGCGCGGGCAGCGCTTTCCCTGTTCATGAGTTCATAGTCTTACTCATGAAGTCAGGCTAAGAGAGTCGCCGTGTCCCAAATGGTGGATCGTGTTTCAGTTTACGATTTCAGCACCTGCTAGGAGAAGCAAAGTTCAGATAACTAGGCTTGGATTTCTAAGACGGTGTGTTTTGTTGTTTTGAAATAGGGTCCCGTTCTGTCACCCAGGCTTGGAATGCTGTGGTTTGATACAGCTCACTGCAGCCTCAACCTCCTGGGCTCAAGTGATCCTCCCACCTCAGCCTCCCAAATAGCTGGGACCACAGGTTTATACCACCATGTGTGGCTAATTAAAACTTTTCTTTTCTTTCTTTCTTTTTTTTTTTTTTTTAAA
>NW_016107409.1:6742049-6745141 GCF_001604975.1 Cebus imitator
AGTGATCTTCCTGCCTCCGCCTCCCAAAGTGTTGGGATTACAGGCCTAAGCCACTGTGCCCGGCCCTAATACGGTTTTATAATTTTTTTTAAAGTCGGAATTTGTGGTGTGGTTTTGATTGTCTACTGAAAAAATGATTGCAGTTTCTAGGAAGGAATAGAGGGAGGGAGGGAAAAATAACCCTTAGTTTGGTTAGGCTGTTATAAATTTTAAATTTGACATTTATTGTTCTTGAAAAACAGCTGTAATCATCTTTTTTCAGGGTAATCACTTTGATCAATATGAAGGACATTTGGAAATTGAACAAGCATCACTTGACAAGCCTGCAGAATCAATAAGATGATCAGTGCTTAATTTCAGGTCTTAGCCACTTAGGTAGGTAGTGTTTGTATGACACTTGATGTGATTGAAGTTAAACTTGGTAATAACCAATACAGTTTAGAGTTGTTTTCTTTCATGCTATACAGTAATCAGATAGAGTTTGGGATGTAATCTAATATTTAATATGTTGGGAAATCAGTGCAAAAAAATCTAGAAACACATCCGGGAGTGGTGGCTCATGCCTGTAATCCCAGCACTTTGGGAAGCTGAGGCAGGTGGATCACCTGAGGTCAAAAATTCGAGACCAGCCTGACCAACACGGTGAATACCCCATCTCTACTAAAAATACAAAAATTAGCCGGGCATGGTGGTGCTTGCCTGTAATCCCAGCTACTTGGGATGCTGATGCAGGAGAATCAGAGAATCGCCTGAACCTGGGAGATTGAGGTTCCAGTGAGCTGAGATCATGCCATTGCACTCCAGCCTGGGCAACAAGGTGAGACTCACCCTTTTTCTCACATGTTTAATAGAGAGGAACAAATGATAAAAATGTAGCATTTTAATGATATATTTATGTATAGAAATAGGGGGAGAAAAAAAGGCCAACTGAGGTAATCTAGGTGAAAAAATTTTGAATTTTCAGCTTAGCTCCATGGTTTAACCAGAATTAGAACTTCATTTCCAACCAAAGAACAGGCCACACAGCCTCCATTTTGGGGTCTTAAGCAGAGAGAGAAAACAAATAGATGCTTTGTGAGAACTCTGAATTAGGTAGAAAACCAGCTTTTTGCTTATTACCCTTTGTCAACATTCAGTTGCCTTATTTGTTAATTTAAAGTTAGGATTCCTTTGCAATTTTTCCATGTACATTTAAATTATATCAAGTTGATTCTTGAGAAGGAAAAAAATTATAAGCAGCCTAGTTGTATCATACATCTTTGTTAGTTGTAAACCAGACTCTGTGTGTGTGTGTGTGTGTGTGTGTGTGTGTGTGTGTGTTTGAGAGATGGAGACTTGCTCTGTTGCCCAGGCTGGAGTGCAGTGGCACGATTTCAGCTCACTGTAACCTCCTCTTCCTGGGTTCAAGTGATTCTCCTGCCTTAGCTTCCCAAGTAGCTGGGACTACAGGAGTGCACAACTATGCCCAGATAATTTTTATATTTTTAGTAGAGATGGGGTTTCACTATATATTGGCCAGGCTCATCTCGAACTCTTGACCTCAGGCAATCCGCCTGCCTCAGCTTCCCAAAGACCAGGGTTACAGGTGTGAGCCACCGTGCCTGGCCAACAGTTTTTAAAAAGAAAAAAAATTCTATAATTTATTTTTGGTTCTATGAGATTATAATTAAACTCCAAATTATATATTAAAAAACAAAAGCCACGGCTGGGTGTGGTGGCTCATGCCTGTCATCCCAGCACCTTGGGAGGCCAAGGCAGGTGAATCACCTGAGGTCAGGAGTTCAAGAGCAGCCTGGCCAACATGGTGAAACCTTGTCTCTACTAAAAATACAAAAACTAGCCTGGTGTAGTGGCGGGCATCTGTAATCCCAGCTACGCAGGAGGCTGAGGCAGGAAAATTGCTTGAACCCGGGAGGTGGAGGTTGCAGTGAGCTGAGATCACACCATTACACTCCAGCCTGGGCAACAGAGTGAGACTCCATCTCAAAAACAACAACAACAACAAAAACAAAAGCCAAAAGACTTTTAGTCATTATTATAGTAGTGCTCGTGTGGAAAACAGCTGTGATGCTAATGCAAGACCTCAGTCCACAATGTTACTATAAAATCCGCACTGCTCATGCGGCCGGGCCGATACAGCAGTTTGAATTGTCAACACTGACATATCAGTGCAAATGCAGAAACTAACATATGGTTAGGGCTTAGGGTGAGGATTAGGGCTTAGGGTTAGGGTTGGGGGTTCCTGGTTAGGCGTTAGGATTTGGGGGTTAGAAGAATTTTAGGCAAAATAAACAGTTTATTTAAGCAAAGGAATGATTCAGGAATCACACCTGAAGCACCAGAATGGAAAACAGGGCTTGGGGCTTCAAGCCCTTAGTGGTGGCAGCTATAATCCCAGCTACTCAGGAGGCTGAGGCAGGAGAATCACTTGAACCGGGAGGTGCAGGTTGCAGTAAGCCAAGATCATGCCACTGCGCTCCAGCCTGTGCTACAGAGCGAGAGTCCATCTTGGAAAAAAAAGAAAGAAAGAAAGAAAGGAGAAAATAAAATAGCATCATTGCAAGCATTATTGCATAATGAGACTCTCCAAACTCAAGTTACCTGGGCTTGCCCCTCCACCCCATCATTTTGTCACCCCATGGTCCAAACCACCCTCCCCCTTGTTGTACTGAAGAGCCTGGGCAAACTGTGTACCTGAAAAACACTCGCCTAGTGGCAAAAAGCCTACCCTATGGCATTGGACTGCCTAGGTCCAAATCCCAGCCCCAGCACTGACTAGCTGGTTGATTCTGACAAGTAGATCATCTCTCTCAGCCTCTGTGTTTCCATCTGCAAAATGGGCATAGCAGTCGTCACAGCAGCTGATTGTGAGAATGGATTTAGTGGATCTGGGCTGAGCCATGAGAGCTTTAATTTAGAAAATCTTTCAGGAAGGCCGGGCGCGGTGGCTCAAGCCTGTAATCCCAGCACTGTGGGAGGCTGAGGCGGGTGGATCACGAGGTCAAGAGATCGAGACCATCCTGGTCAACATGGTGAAACCCCATCTCTACTAAAAATACAAAAAATTAGCTGGGCATGGTGGTGCGTGCCTG
>NW_016107409.1:6745186-6746971 GCF_001604975.1 Cebus imitator
AAAAATTAGCTGGGCATGGTGGTGCGTGCCTGTAATCCCAGCGACTCAGGAGGCTGGGGCAGGAGAATTGCCTGAACCCGGGAGGCGGAGGTTGCAGTGAGCCGAGATCGCGCCATTGCACTCCAGCCTGGGTAACAAGAGGGAAACAACGTCTCAGAAAAAAAAAAGAAAATCTTTCAGGAGATTCTAACTATGTGTTAAGGATCAAGAACCACTAATCTAATTACACTTGTCACAGTGAAATATTTATTACTGATTATAATGGTTATAATCATAATTATAGTTATATAATTAAAAGTAAATATATAATATATATTCTAATAAGTATTTACTATTATTTGAGGTGGAGTCTCGCTCTGTCTTCCAGGCTGGAGTGCAGTGAATGGTGCAATCTCGGCTCACTGCAACCTCTCAGATTCAAGAAATTCTCCTGCCTTGGCCTCTCGAGTAGCTGTGATTACAGGCGCCTGCCACCATACCTGGCTAATTTTCATACTTTTTGGTAGAGATGGGGTTTTGCCATGTTGGCCAGACTGGTCTGAAACTCCTGACCTCAAGTGATCCACCCACCTCGGCTTCCCAAAGTGCTGGGATTACAGGCATGAGACACCACGCTCGGCCACAGTGAGATTAATAACACCCCCTTCACTCTCCGGGAAGACTGGGATTAGATGATAATTTATATCAGAAATTCATTAACTTTTTCATAAATGACCAGATTGTGCATAGTTTAGGCTAGTGGGCCAGACAGTTTCTGTCACAACTGCTCAAAACATGAAATATAGAAATGAATGGATTTGGCTGTGTTCCAATAAAACTTTATTGATAAAAGTAGGCAGTAGGCAGGATTTGGTCTCTGGGCCGTGGTTTGCCTTCCCCTGGATTGTTAGCCATGGGACATGGAAAGAACAAGACCCCTGCAGGGTCACACACAAGCCAGTGAGTAGCAGGATGGTTTGTTCAGTGGGAGAGATTTCCTGCTGTAGCTTCTGCCTCTAGCCTCTCCAATGCAGAGGCTGGCTGGGTCAGGGGTCTCCTGTAACTGGCCTCTTGTGCCCCGCAGCTGCCAGGAATGATTGCATCATGATACACGGTGCCACCTTTGCCTGGTTCCAGGAAAGCCCTCCCTGCCTCCACAGGTACAGAATGACACCCATGGAAACCAGCCTCATGTTTTTAGGGAGAAGCTGCATGGGACTCCTGCCACCTTCCACCTGAGGGGTGGTGCAAGTTTCCAGCCTGGGTTGGGAGGGTGGTTTAGGTTGGGCTGGGGCTCTCCCGGGAAGGTTCCCAGGATGCTCCTGTACCTCCTGTACAGCATAGACCTGTACCTCCTGCAGATGGGGACAATGGCATCCGAGTGTCCCACATCAGGAGGAGACACCCCTCTGCTCCCAGGCTGGCCAAGATGTCGCCAAGGTGAGGCTGGCTGAGGAGCTCCATGGTTCAGCCTTGTCAGCTTTGCTAAATTCTGTGCCACATATATCAGTCCCAGATCATTATCATCTATGGCCCCCAACTCCATGGCTTGGTCTTTGTGGCCAAAAATCTCAGCCAGCCCTGAAACTCCACAAGAAGGGAGAGAATATGTCCTGGGCAGTATTTGTATTGGTTGTCATTCACTCACTTCATTGATGGAGCACCAGCTATGGGCCATGCTCTGTTCTAGGTACTAGGGATTGGGTGAAAGAAACAGACAAGGGCCCAGCTCTCTTGGGGTGATGTGCTGATAGAGGTGAGGCCCAAACAGGAATCCAGGGCAGGGGGACAGAGCATGATGGCATG
>NW_016107409.1:6747141-6760804 GCF_001604975.1 Cebus imitator
TTGAAACAGAGTCTTGCTCTGTCACCCAGGCTGGGGTGCAATGGCATGATCTCAGCTCACTGCAACTTCCATCTCCTGGGTTCAAGCAATTCTCTTGCCTCACCCTCCCGAGTAGCTGGGATTACAGGTGCACACCACCACACCCAGCTCACTTTTGTATTTTTAGTAGAGACGGGGTTTCACTATGTTGGCCATGCTCGTCTCCAACTCCCAATCTCAAGTGATCCACCTGCCTCATCTCCCAAAATGCTGGGATTACAGGCACGAGCCACCGTGCCTGGCATGGGAGGAGAGCCTTCTAGGTAGTGGGAATGGCATATGCAAAGATCCTGGGTCAGGACTATGTCTGGTCTTGGGCTTTCCAACCTCAGCATGGTTGATATTTTGGGCTAAAACTTCATTGTTGGGTTCTGTCCTGTGCACTGTGGGATGTTTAGCGGACCCCCAGTCTCTACCCACTAGATGCCAGCAGCACCCCCTACCAGTTGTGACATCCAAAAATATCTCTAGATCTTGCCAAATGACTCTTGGGGGATGCAGTCATTCCCAGTTGAGAACCACTGACCTATTGTGTTCAAGAAACAGCAAGGAGGTCAGCGTGGCCAAGAAAGAGCAGCTGAGGCACAGAGTGGAAGGAGCCGGGATGTCATTCATGATCATCAGGACTTTAGCTTTGACCCTGAGTGAAATGGGAGTGCTGATGTGTTTATCTGGGAAGTGTTAAGAGCTGACTTGGGTTTTTTGTTTGTTTGTTTGTTTTTTGAGATGGAGTCTCACTCTGTTGCCAGGCTGGAGTGAAGTGGTGTGATCTCAGCTCACTGGAACCTCCACCTCCTGGTTCAAGCAATTCTCCTGCTTCAGCCTCCCAAGTAGCTGGGACTACAGGCATCCGCCACCACACCCAACTAATTTTTGTATTTATAGTAGAGGCGAAGTTTTTCCATATTGGTCAGGCTGGTCCTGGACTCCCAACTTCAGGTGATCTGCCCACCATAGCCTACCAAAGTATTGCGATTACAGGCATGAGCCACTGCCAACTTGGGTTTTAACAAATCCCTCTGGTCACAGGATGGAGGATGGGCTGTGAGACATGGACAGGAGTGGGGCGAGACCAAGAGCAGGGGCAGGCAGGGGAGGAAAGAGTCTACTTATTGCAAGAGTCAAGGTAGGAGGCCAGGCTGGTGAAGCCCTCAGACGGAAGCCAACTCTGTGTGCATGTGGGTGGACGAGCATGCATGTGTGTGCGTGGTGTGAGTGTGTGTACACGTATGTGTGTGAGCATGGATTGCTTGGGTATGCGCATGCGCTGTGTGTGTGGATGTGTGCCCACATTGTGTGTGTTGCTGTGCATATTAGCATGCTTGTATGAGTGCGCAAATGTGCATGCATGTGTGCACACTTTGTGTGTGTGTGTGAGTGTGCACATGCACAGATGTACACAGGATGGTTGCTCAAATAGCCAGACAAGGACTGGGAAAAGAACAGCCCCACAGGTGCTCTTAGACTCCCAGAGCAGGAAAGCTCGGCTCCATCTGAGGCTCACCCTTCCTCAAAGATGGAGGCTGGGCCCTAACCAAGGTCATGTGTCCTTTCTTGTATTGAAAGAATAAACCTCACCATGCCCCAGGGCTGTTTCCCGGCTGTAGTCGGTCCAGTGGGAACACGGAAGTCCTCCCTGCTGTCCTTCCTCTTTGGGGAGCTGTCAAAGGTGGAGGGGTTCATGAGCATCAAAGTGAGGCCACCCCCTGCCTGTCTGCTAGGATGTCCCCATCATCCTGAAAGTCCCCCTTCCTCACTGCCTTTCCACCCCTCCCCAACCCAGCCAAGCTCACTTTCATTCATTCTCTCCACCACCCACCCACCGAGAGCCCAGCTCCCACTGCTCCTCAAAACCTGTCATACCTCTGTCCGCATCATCCTTCTGTGACCAAAGTAAGTTGTGTTTTGCTGTTCGGTGGCCTACATTCTCCAGGAGGCCTGGGTGCAGAGCACCTCTGTGGTGGAGAAGGTGTGCCTCAGGCAGTAGCTGGACCCAGCCTGGCTGGAGAGTGCCCTGCAGCCAGATGTGGACAGCTTCCCTGCGGGAGTTCACACTTCAATTGGGGAGCAGGTGAGAGTCTCGGGGTCTTTTGGGTCAGGGAGGCATTGCAGTTGGGGGTCATTTTGGTCCCTAACTCATCATGGATGGTATGATGGAGAAATGCAGCAAGTGGTCAGGGAAGTGGAGGAGAAGTGCTCAGCTTAGGGTCAAGCACATACTAGGTGCTCAATAAATATTCATTAATCAATAAATAGAAATGGACACAAAGAGAGAGGCAAGGAGTTGTGGTAGGAGTTGGCTGTGAGGGTCTCTCTGACAACTGAGAGTGAGATGACTAGACTCCTGTCTTACTCTACCCTGCCTTGCTGGGTGACATTGATCTAATTGCTTCCCCTCTCTGGGCCTTACCAAAGGGTCTGGACAGCGATGTCCAAGACACAGGATATATGCATCTGGAGCTATGGCTTGGGCAGGAGCTCGCAAATTGTGACTCCCAGGCCAAATCCAGTCCTCCACTTGTGCACTTGTGTGTGTGTGTGTGTGTTTGTGTGTGTGTGTGTGTGTGTGTGTGTGTGTATTTGAGTTGGAGTCTCTGTTGCACAGGCTGGAGTGCAGTGGTGCAATCTTGGCTCACTGCAACCTCCCCCTCCCACATTCAAGAAATTCTCCCACCCCAGCCTCCTGAGTAGCTGGGATTATAGGTGTGTGCCACCACACCTGGCTAATTTTTATATTTTTAGTAGAGACAGTGTTTCACCATGTTAGCCAGGCTCATCTCAAGCTCCTGACCTCAGGTCATCTCCCCGTTTCCCTCAGAGTCAAAGCCCAAGTCTTGATAATCCCTGGCAAGGTCTCTGTCGCCTTGCTCTGGTATCCATCATCCCTATCTCCCATCGTCATCTCCTGGCTTCACTCCAGCCTCCAGAGTCTCTGTGATGTTTCCTGATCCCCCACAGCACACTCTGTCCCCAGGGCCTTTGCACCTGCTGTTCCCACTGTTGGAAATCTCTCCCCAGGAGTTCCCAGGGCTCATCCCTCACTTCTATCACATTCACAGAGAAGGCTTCCCTGATTACCTTATCCACCACCACCACCACAACCCTGCTCATGCTAGTGCGCCTTACACCTACATCTGATTTGGCTTTCCTTTCCTTTCCTTTCCTTTCCTTTCTTTCCTTTCCTTTTTCCTTTCCTTTCCTTTCATTCTTTTTTTTTCTTGAGACAGAGTCTTGCTGTGTTCCCCAGGCTGGAATGCAGTTACACAATCTTAGCTCACTGCAACCTCTGCCTCCCAAGTTCCAGCAATCCTCCCGCCTCAGCCTTCTGAGTAGCTAGGATTACAGGCAGGTGCCACCATTTTTGTACTTTTAGTAAAAATGGGGTTTCACCATGTTGGCCAGGCTGATCTCGAACTCCTAACCTCAAGTAATCCACTCACCTCAGCTTCCCAAGGTGCTGAGATTACAGGCATGAGCCACCGCACCTGGCCGCACCTGCTTTGGTTTTTATTCTTTATAGCGCTTTCCACCTGATGTGCTGTCTGCGTTACCGGTTTGTTTGTGGATTGCCTGTCTCTCTCCCCCTCATTAGAATGATGGATCCATTCAGATAGCAGAACCTTTGTTTCTTTCATTGTTGTTTCCCCAAAGCCTAGAACCCTGATGGGGATATGATAACCAGGCAGTAGTTATTAGTGGAATGAATTAATGTGTCATCTGAGTCTAGATTACAGAGAAAAAAAAATGAATGAATGAATGGCCAGGTGCGGTGGCTCATGCCTGTAGTCCCAGCACTGGAGGCTGAGGCAGGCAGATTGCTTGAAGTCAGGAGTTTGAGACCAGCCTGGCCAACATGGTGAAACTCCATCTCTACTAAAAATACAAAAATTAGCCAGGCATGGTAGCACACCAGTAATCCCAGCTACATGGGAGGCTGAGGCAGGAGAATCGATTGAACCCAGGAGGTGGAGGTTGGAGTGAGTCAAGATCATGTCACTGCACTCCAGCATGGATGAAAGAGTGAGACTCTGTCTCAAAAATGAATAATAATTTTAAAAAAGCATGCATGAAAGACAAGAAGCTCTAGATAGAAGGAATAAGTGACAGTAATCAATAGTACACAAGGGAAATCATAGTGAATGAGAATTTATTTGTAAATTTCAAGATAGCTAGAAGACAAGGATTGTCGTATACTCAATACAAAAGATAAATATTTGAGGTGATGACTATCTCAGTTACCCTGATATGATCATTACATACTGTCCACATCAGGGGTCCCCACACCCCCGGCCACAAATCAGTACCAGTCTGAGGCTTGTTAGGAACTGTACAGGCAGCACAGCAGGCGAGCAGTGGGTAGGTGTGTGAGGCTTCATCTGTGTTTACGGCCACTCCTTATTATTCGCATCATCACTTAAGCTCCACCTCTAGATCAGTGGCAATGTTAGATTCTCATAGGACCACAAACCCTACTGTAAAGAGCACATGCGAGGGATCTTGGCTACATGCTTCTTCTTTCTTCTTCCTCCTTCTTCCTTCCTTCTTCTTCTCCTTCTTCTCCTTCTTCTTCTTTTTCTTCTCCTTCTTCTTCTTTCTTCTTCTTCTTCTTTCTTCTTCTTCCTCTTCCCTGGTGCCACAAAGATTGGGGATCACTGCTCTGCAGATCTCAAAATATCACCTGTGCCCCTCAAGTAGTTAAAACTATTACATATCAATAAAGATGAAAATAAATCAATTAAAATTTAAAATAAAAATAAGTAGGACTGAAAAGTTACCAGTGGATCATCGAATAGGGAAATGAATGGTGTCCTCATTAAAGGTGGTCTCAGTGGAGAAAGGGAACAGAAGTTGGACTCAAATGGATACAGAGAGCGAGTAGGAGACAAAGTAGCTTGGGAAGCGCAGGTAATTCCTCCAGGAAGTGTGCTGGGAAGGGGAGAAGTGAGGCCGGTAAGGATGCAGGGGATGCTGGCTTGGGAGTGAGTGCTTTTGAAGCTGAGCATGTCCCCAAGGGACAGACATGGGGAGCGACACCTCACCCTGTTGGGCAGATGTGCCCCAACCTGCTCCTGCCTGGGCTCCCCAGTTTCACCCTGTAGATGCAGACTCAGGACACTGTCCCTTTTGTGGCCACAGGGCATGAATCTCTCAGGGGCCAGAAGCAGCAGCTGAGCCTCGCCCGGGTTGTGTACAGAAAGGCAGCTGTGTACCTGCTGGATGACCCCTTGGTGGGTTTGGATGCCCACATCACTCAGCACATCCTTAACCAGGTCATTGGGCCTGGTGGGCTACTCCAGGGAGCAGTAAGTTTGGGAACATGTGTCAGAGGGCACAGGGCAAAGGCAGAGGATGCTCTTAGCATCCAGTCCTAACCCAACTTTCTCTCACTGCCCCCTTCCACTTAAGTCCAATTTTCCTCTTTATTGGTCAGCTTTTGCTGTGATGATGCTACATAACAAACAACCCCTCAGAATCCATCAGCTTACAACAGCTGTTTCTTGCTTATGCATCTGTGGTTTAACTACTACAGCTCTGCCTTGGATGATTGTCCTGGGTCAGATGGACTCCTTGTCTTCTTGAGGTAGGCTGAAGGGGTCCCTTCTGTTTCTCTATTTGGAAATGCTATTTTCAAGAAAGATAGCAGGAGCACAACAAGAGGAGCTCTCCCTACTCTGAGTCCAGGGACAATACTCCCACCCTTACCCCCTGCTCCAGGAGGCTGGCCAAGCACATGGTGTATAACTTTTCTTACTTTATTTCCCCTTCCCTTCATTCCTCTTTCCCTTCTTCTCTCTCCCTCTTTCTCTCTCTCCCTCTCTCCTCCCTCCCTCCCTTCCTTCCTTTCTTTTTGATGGAGTCTTGCTTCATCACCTAGGATGGAATGCTGTGGTGCAATTTCAGCTCACTGCAACCTCCACCTCCCAGTTTCAAGTGATTCTCATGCCTCAGTTTCCCAAGTAGCTGTGACTACAGGTGTGTGCCACCATACAGGTGTGTGCCACCAAGCTCATTTTAGTATTTTTAGTAGAGACTGGGCTTAGCCATGGTGACCTAGCTGGTCTTGAACTCCTGGCCTCAAGTGATCTACCTGCGTTGGCCTCCCAAAGTGCTGGGATTACAGGCATGAGCCATGGAACGTGGCCACATGTGTGTTAACTTCTAACCCTTCCCTGCCCAGACACAGACTCTTGTGATCCACGCACTCCACATCCTGCCCCAGGCTGATTGGATTGTGGTGCTGGCAGATGGGGCCATTGTAGAGATGGGTTCCAACTAGGAGCTTCTTCACAAGAAGGGGGCCCTCATAAGTCTTCTGGATCAAACCAGACAGCTAGGAGATAGAAGAGAAGGAGGTACTAGGTGGGCTCTGCTGATTCTCTGTGCCTGGCTCTTGACAACCTTGGGGAAAAAGACTCAAAGGGTGCTACTGGCAAGAGTGTATTGCTCTGATCACACCCTCCCTGCAAGCTTATGCCCAGAAGCAGATGGCTCTCCAATAGGTCACCTCTCTCCAAGAAGAGCCAATAACACCATCTACAAGCCAAGGGCTGTGTAAGTGCTTCTGTAAAAAATACACTGTTTGCATTTAATTCTCACCATACCCTCAGAGGCATGTGAAATTACTGCTATCATTTTACAGATGAGCAAAGAGAGTTAAATCAGTTGCCCAAGGTCACCAGATTAGAACTTGAGTGTGTCCAACTCCAGAGCCTATGCTTGCAGTTGCTATGGAGACAGCACAAGAAGGTTTTGATGCCTAGAAAGCTACAACATGCCAGCTAGAGTTTCTAATAATCCAAAGAACACAAAGTGCGCTGGATACATGACAAGGTTCTGGAAGTAAAGTTGCCAAGCCAAGCTCACCCACAATGACTAAAAAGTAGCAACTCATAACACATCACATATATTAGCTCACTGAATCAACTTAATGCCCCCGTGAGGCTGGTACTTGAATCATTTCCATTTCACAGATGAGGAAACTGAGGCCCAAAAGTTAAGAAACTAGTACCAGGTTACATGGCTTATAAGTGGCAGCACTGGGATTTGCACCCAAGCAACTTGATTCCAGAGAATGTGTTTTTTAATCACTAGGCTTTTTACTAGCCCTGCATGGAAGCAAAGACTCACACCCAGGTCTCCCTCAATCTCAGATGTTGTCTCTTCTGAGAACATCTACTTAGCATTGGCCCACCCTGGCTAAAAACACTAAGTGTTGATCCACAATGTACCAGTCCTAAAGCTTGAAGCTAGAACTTGCCTGTTTGTATGGTCAGCTTTTGCTGCAATTATGCTGTGCAACAAATAGCCCCCCAACTCTCAGCAGCTTACACTAGCAGTTATTTCTTGCTTACAGGCCTGTGGTTAAATTTCTATAGCTCTGCCTTCAGTTATTGGCCATATCTGGGGGATAGTGGTGGACAGGTGTCCTTCCTGGGAGAGATGGTACCTGAGGGTTGGTGGGAGTTAGTCAGAAAAGAGCATTCCAGACACAAGGAACTGCTTGAGCAAGGCTGTCAGGAGAAACAGAGATAACATTATACAGTGTTCACTGCTGTTTTTCCAACCTCAAGTTCACAGCAGGTGCTCAATTATATTCACTGATTGAAAAAATGAATGAGTGAGTGAATAGCCTGAATGATGTTCCTGGAAGAACTCAGAGTGGGGTGTTGAGGTTGCTGGAGAGGTGGCAGGAGGCAGGACAGGGAAAATGGATGGTCAGAGCAGTTAAGGCCACATGGTCAGTGGGTGTCAAAGTGAGTATCTGGACCACGTTGTGTGACAGGAGACTCTCTTGACCTTTTATCAGATTGTGAAAACAATCTGATAAGATTGTTTTCAATAAGAGATGACAAGGTAAAAATTTAAAGTGATATACAGAAAGAAATCAGCATGAGGCAATTTAGTTGGGAAGGCCTAAGCCTTAGATATTTGGATATGGACTGATTCAAAAGAAATATGCATCTACCCTTTGACCCCAAATTCCTCAAACATATTGTTGAGAGTAATTGATTTTCACTCATTTCCCTTTAATATGGCTCCTAGTCCTTGTATTTTACTGTAAATGTCTTTCCTGAGCTTATCAGTGACTTCTTTCTTGCCAAATTTAGAGACCTTTTTTTTTTCAATCTGCCTATTGCCAAATCATTCAATTATATTTTAGAAGAGTTATCTTATATTTCTCTCATTTCACTTTTAGTGTTATAAATATTCCAAAGGTAATATGCATTATTTACAGTGAAATAGAACCATACAGATTTGATGATTTGTGATAATCCAGGCTAAGGTGTTAGTAGAATTTTTCCTGGCTTTAAGTACATTTTTATATGTTGTATATGTATTCTAAATAAAGTCAATTGAGGACAGAGACAGGAATCATTATTACATTAATACTAGATGTCAGTGGCTTTTGCTCCACGTGCTTGCAGATGACATTAGCCACTTCTGCAATGTTTCTCTAGTATTTCTGGGGATCCCTGGAGGTGTATCTTGTTTACTTATAAGCAAGTCTTATCTTAAAGGTACTGTTACTGCTCTGTCAAATATCTACCTCCACCAGACATCATAGACACTGCTCAACACCAGCACTAGCTCTCTAGAGCCCTTTAATTGTAAAGGCAGTGTTGATCTCTCAAAGTAAAAAGTTGGGGAAAAGATATACCAGCAAAATTAAAAGAATGTCATGTTAGTTATATTTGTATCAGGTAACAGTGACAACCAAAAAGCATTACTGAAGATAAAGAGATTATTACATAATAATTAAAAAGTTCATTTCACCAGTATTTAAACCTTGTTTCCTTCTATCACATTTCCATTCTAAGATGTACATTTTTTTTCACATTTTAATATATCTGAAGTCAGAAAGCATCTTATAGTCAGGTAAGCAGCAAAAGTAATATGATCATCATTGCTTGAACATTTACATCAAAGCTTGTAGAATGGGTATTAGAAGCATGGAAGAAAATTCTGGAGAAAATAGTGGTTCACCCTTTTTTTTTTTTTTTTTTTTTTTTTTTTTTTTTTTTTTTTTTTTTTTTTTTTTTTTTTTNTTTTTTTAGAGACGGGGCTTCATCATGTTGGCCAGGTTGGTCTTGAACTGCTGACCTCAAGTAATCCACCTGCCTCGGCCTCCCAAAGTGCTGGGATTGCAAGCGTGAGCCACCACTCCCAGCCCAGTGGTGTACTCTTAATAAAGGCTGAACAACAGTTGATGATACAGGAAACAGTACTGTATGAAGAAGGGTGGACATGGATGACTCAGTCAAAAAATGACTCAAGTAAGTCAAAGTGAATTCAAGGAAGGTTGAGGAATAATTTAGCCAATTCACTTTTCCCTAGTTTGATTGAGGAATAATTTACATGCAATAAAATTTACCTATTTTAACTGTAACGTTTAGTAAGCTTTGGAATTTACACACAATCATGTATCCATGACCATGATCAAGATATAGATCATTGCCAGAAGTTCCTCATGGCCCTTTGCAGTGAGAGCCTTCCTCCAATTCCCAGTTCTAGGCAACCATCTATCTAGTTTCAGTCACTATGGTTTTACCTTTTCCAGAATTTAGTGTTAGTGAAATAATACAGTATATAGTCTTCTGTGTTTGTCACAATCTTCCATTTGTTTGGGTAATTACCTGGATTGCTGTATTGTATTGTAAGTGTATGTCTATCAAACAGTGTCAAATTACTTTCTATATGGTGTGATATATGGATCAAGATTAGCTTTTTAAAAATATGGATTTACAATTATCCCAGCAGTATTTGTAAAAAAACTATTATTTCTCTATTTCATTATATTAAAATTTTGGGGTCTGTGTCTGGACTGTCTCTGATTTATCTGTCTACATTTTTTTTTATCAGCAGTACACCATCTTAATTACGGTACTATTGAAATTGGGTATTGTGAATTCTTCAACATTGCTATTATTATTCTTTCTCAAAATTCTTTTGGCTAGTCTTAATCTATTGTCTTTCCATCTAATTTTGGAATCAGCTGATAAATTTCTACAAAAATTTTGCTCAGATATTGATTGGAGAGAACCGACATCTTAATAATATTGAGTTCACCAATCCATGAACACAGCATATCTTTCTGTTTATTTAGTTATCTGTGACATTTTCTGATAATGTTTTGCAGTTTTCAGCATACAGATTTTGTACATGTTTTGATAGATTTGTACATAAGCATTTCATATTTTGGTGCTATTGTAAATAGTGCTTCATGTTAAAATTTGATTTCCAATTGCTCCTACTAATGATGAACATACTAATTATGAACAATTGGAAATGAAATTTTATAGAATATAAAGCTACAATTAATTTTATAGAACAGAATTTTATAGTATAGTATATAGAACTATAATTAATTTTCGTATATTGACCATGCATCCTAAAACTTTGCTAAACTCACCAACTAGTTTCATTAATTTTTTGAAGAGTCTTTGGTATTTTCCAAATACAAATCATGTCATCTATGAAGAGAATGTTTTATTTCTTCATTTCCAAGATTATTTATTGAATGATTGACCTCATTATACAAGGTGGAACCTTCAGTTCTGCAGTATAATTATAAATTCTGGTGACAGTGGAAATTCCTGTCTTGTTTCTGACATTAAGAGGAAAGCATTTGATTTTTTTATCATTAAATATGAGGTTCGATGTAGGGTTTTTTGAGATGCCCTTTATGAGGTTGAAGAAGTTCTCTTCTGTTCTAAGGTGGATGAGAATCCAATGTTTTAGTCTTCCTTTTTGATAAACTCTACAAACTAGACATTACTATTAGCAGGACTTTTAGAGAATTTTTTTCCTTTTTTTTAATTGCAGTTTAGGTTTTGGGGTATATGCGAAGAACATGCAAGATTGTTGCATAGGTACACACATGGCAGTGTGATTTGCTGCCTTCCTCCCCATCACCTATATCTGGGATTTCTCCCCATGCTATCCTTCCCCAACTCCCCACCCCCCACTGTCCCTCCCCTATTTGCCCTGACAGACCCCAGTGTGCGATGCCCCCCTCCCTGTGTCCATGTATTCTCATTGTTCAATACCCGCCTATGAGTGAGAACATGTGTTGTTTGAGTTTTTGTTCTTGTGTCAGTTTGCTGAGAATTATGTTTTCCAGGCTCATCCATGTCGCTGCAAAGGACACAAACTCATCATTTTTTATGGCTGCATAATATTCCATGGTGTATATGTGCCACATTTTCTTTGTTCAGTCTATCATCGATGGGCATTTGGGTTGGTTCCTCACCAGCAAGGGAACAAGGCTGGATGAGGAGAATGCGTATGATGAATTGACAGAATCAGGCTTCAGAAGGTGGGTAATAAGAAAGTTTCAGTGAGCAGAGATTGCAGCATTGCACTCCAATCTGGGCAACAAGAGCAAAACTCTATCTCAGGAAAAAAAGGAAAGCATTGCCAAATGTGAAATGGTGTTTCATTTTCCTTGGGCTGTATTTGCATAAATAAGTTATCCTAAGGCTTCTTTTTCATCCACAGACATTTGTTGTCTTGTTTTAATCCTCTTTGAAAGGTGATTTATAATCTGCTATAGGACATTGACAGGTGCTCTTAAATGCAGGTTTCTGATAACTTTGGAAATTTTGTCATTAGCATAAAGAAAAAACTTTCAGGACTCTCATGGAGACCTGAAATGTTCAAGAATATCAAGCAGAACAGGAGATAACTGCATGGAGTGAACTAATGTAAGACTGAAGTCATCTTTTTGACTTTGCTTAAAATATTACTGATCGTTTGTTTTGTTTTTCAGAGTTTGGGAAACCTTTTGAGCTGTTTACAACTTTTAGCAATTGAGTAAAATATACTCCAATTAAGTAAACAAAATTAGGAGCATATTTGTTTCTCTCTACCTGTTTTCTCCAGAATTTAGAATCTATTTGTGAGTATTGTTAACTTACGACAATATAATTTGCATAAGTGCAAAAGAATATTTTCTTCTGCAACAGGACACAGTTGGAGAAATTAGTTATTTTGGCAAGGCTTTGACTGGAATGGCATGCTTTCCCCTAAGGAATCAAATTTTAGAGTCAATAAAAGCCCTTTGGGAAAACTGGCTTCATACTTTGTCTACACATTCCCTGTACAGGGTTCCTAACCTGTGGTAAGTAAATAATGTCACTTCCTGACAGGCTTATGAGACCCAAGTTATCCTGTGACCTCAAAAGAGAAATTTATGCAACTCATATAGTTATTTGAGGGGACAGACCCATGGCTGGGCTCAGCTTTAAAAAGTCTTGTCTGAGATTCACTTTATGAAACAAAGTTTTATGAAATCTGATTTTGAAAACCTATGTAAAAAATAGTTATTCTTGCTATACTTTATACAAATATTCAGGCCAAGTATAATAGAGACATTTGGTCATATCATGATTTTTCTTTAGTACAAATGGGAGACTGGAGAGAGAAAAAAATTATACTTTAAGAACTAAGGGCCGGGAGCGGTGGCTCACGCCTGTAATCCCAGCACTTTGGGAGGCTGAGGCGGGCAGATCACAAGGTCAGGAGATTGAGACCCTCCTGGCCAACATGGGGAAACCCTGTCTCTACTAAAAATACAAAAAAATTAGCTGGATATGGTGGCATTTACCTGTAGTCCCAGCTACTCTGGAGGCTGAGGCAGGAAAACCGCTTGAACCCAGGAGGTGGAGATTTCAGTGGGCCAAGATTGCACCACTGCACTACAGCTTGGGTGACAGTGTGGGACTCCATCTCAAAAAAAAAAAGAGGTCCAGGTCCAGCCACCAAGGTGGAGCTGGTGGTTGGCTTCTGTCTGCAGGAAGCCTGTGACTCCTATCTAACAGAGGAGGACCCAGGCTGGGGTGAGGAAGCCATCAGAGTTACCAGGTGAGTGGATCAGAGCTGGAAACATAGAGCAGGTGGGAGCCCTGGACTCTCCCAGTGAGGGCTGAGAAGCTGGGGTAGGAACACATTCCAGGGGCAAATGCACACAAGGGGGTCCCTGGGCCCCTCACCCTGCCCAGTGACTGCCCAGTTCCTAAGGAACTTCTGAGGCCTGAGACCCAGGGACACACCACCTGATCATCACCCCCACAGCTTTCTGCCAAGGTGAGACAATGCCCAGTGCAGGCAGGTAGTCTGGGATTGGGGTCTGGGGCGGGGTGCATATTCCTTACTAGCAGGTGCCCTTACATAAAGCTGCCTGAGCTGGTTGCACCATCACTTGTTAGTCTGCCTATGTGTGGCCTAGATTCAAAGGTCCAGTTGTCCATTCTGGCTATCCCATTCCCTGGCTCCTCTGCTAGGCCCAATTGTGTATAAGGAGTTTGAATAACTTTGCTTTTAGATCCTGAATAAGAAGTTTTCTTGTTACTAGATTTTATCTGTAAAAACATTTTCTGCATTTTCAATGAGATTTGACTTAGTAATTTTGGGTAAAATCCAATTGGTTAATTTTAAAAATTGAAAAAATTTTGTTTTTTGGATAATGATTATCTAAAGTGCGCATAAAACTTGGCAAATAGGTTTTGCCGTGTTACACTATTAATATAGGCTTGTTGAATTTGAACTTTTTAAGGGGCACTATTATTCTTTTTTTTTTTTTTTTTTTTTTGAGATGGAGTTTTGCTCTTGTTGCCCAGGCTGG
>NW_016107409.1:6763005-6765798 GCF_001604975.1 Cebus imitator
TTTAGTAGAGACGGGGTTTCACCATGTTGACCAGGATGGTCTCGATCTCTTGACCTCGTGATCCACCCGCCTCGGCCTCCCAAAGTGCTGGGATTACAGGCTTGAGCCACCGTGCCCGGCTACAGTGAGCATTTTATACAGGCCAAGAAGAGGGTCAGTGCTGAACAGAAATAATTGAGACATTTATGCTAGTATTAATTAAACCTTTAATTTTTTTTCCATGAATAGTGACTTTACAAGCTGGGTGTTTATTTGTAATTTGATATACCCAGTATGCAGCTTTGCCCTGCTTATTTGTACTTCCAAGTCCTCCAATTCTTTTATCTTTGCTTTGACCTAACTGGATGTAAGGTAAAATTAAGATTTGTCCTATGCATTTTTTAGGTTTAGCACTGCAAGTATTGGAAAATGACATTACAATTTGCATTTCCCCTGTAAAATTACTATTAATAACTTCTGTATGAAATTTTATCCCTTTAGTATTAAGGCTAGGTTTTGCTAAATGCAAAACCACTGTTTCTGTAGGTAATGGCAAATTCGGGCTGGTATTTTTTCGTGGAGGCTCCGCAGGTAAAATATTTACTTTTTGAGTGCTACACAAATTTGCTGCTGCGTTTTTATTGGTGGCAGGGGACAAACATTGTACAGAGATGAGAGAGTAACTGGAGCAGGATAGGCCCCAGTTGGAATCGGGTTCCCTTCCTTATTAAATTTTGAATGACATTGATTAGCCCAATTATTTTTATTTATTTATTTTTTTACACTTATCGCAAATGCCTGGTTTAGTATTTTTTGTTGTTACCCTCAGCTGAGGTCCTGTTCTTAGATTTTGTCTGCAGTCCTTTTGCTGTGTTCCCTTTTTCCAGAATGAAAACAAGCTCCGGGAAATGCAGCAGTCCCGTTGTTTACCCTCAATCCTGCCATAGTTTGCACTAATAAGGTAGCCTTATGTAAATTTCCTCCATTGCCATCATGAGCCTTAATATAGTCCATTAAATGAGCTATCCCTTTAAAAGCCTGTTTAGCAGCCTGACATTCTGTATTAGCATTATTGATTGCTTAAGTTTTTTTAGAAATTTAAATGGAATTTAAGTGGAAAAGCCTTCAATGTTACCTGAAACTGTCCCTGCTTATTTTGAGGATGCATTATAACAGGCAACTGCTATCCCTCTAAATTTCCATCTTTACCAGCCTGCTGAATCCCAGACCGAATAGACAATTACTGCTGTGGAAGGCCTGTATAGAGCCACTGGAGCAGCAAGTTTGGCTTTTTGAACAACTTTTAAGTTTTCCAACGGGGGAATATCAGGCAGGTTTGGCCATTTTACTTTTTGAGAATGGGCTTAACATTTTTACTTTTTAACTTAACTAATATTATTTCCATTTGGTTTAAAACTTTTCTTTAAAGGGTGTGGTTTTATATGCTTAGCTTCTACTTGCTTGTTAACTAATTCATGGGCTAGCTGTAATTTCTTTCCCTTTAGAGGCTACTGCTTTACTTAAATCAGATTTTAAAAGAGTTATATCAGAGATAACAAAGGAATTATTATTAGAATTTAAATTTTACTTACACCTTAGCAGAGAATTACAATTTTGGATGTTACTTGTTTACAAAGAACACACAAAATTTTGCTGTGGAACACCTGCAGAGAGCAGCACGCAGATATTTGGACCTGGCCCCACGCGGCTGCTGCTTGCTGCGTTCTGCTTGTGTTCTGCTTGTGATACTCACTACCGAGCCTGGGCCACAGTTGCCGGCCTTGGGCTGAGTCTGTTCACTTGAACGCTGCTTTGACCTTTCCTTGCTGCTGAGCCTTTTTCATTTTTCTTCTTTCTCTCCCCCTACCCCCACCTATTTGGCTGCCAGCTTTTGCTTGCTCAGCTTCCTCCCCTGCCCGGTTCGCAGCTTGCTGGCCTGGGTGGAGCTTCCCACTGGAGCTTTTTTCTTTTTCTTTTCTTTTTTTTCTGAGTCTCTCATTTCAGTTGCAATTTTCTTCTTCCCCAGCACATTCTTTATAATGCAATGAAAGACAAAGAAAGCAACAGAAGAACGGAGTAAGAAAACACAGATTCATTGAAAACGGACAGAGCGAGCGGTTAGTACTAACTTTAACTCCTCCTTTCCTTAAGAGCTGTCTTAGCAGACTCAGAGTAAGCATTACACCTGCTCACTCCTCAGCCCGTGTGTCTCTGGCACCTCCGAGCGCTTTAGCTTAGCCACAAACTTCTTAATGTCGTCCTCAAATTTTCTTTGTCTGTAGTCCTCCTGTTTGTACGCTGGAGTGTTCCTTCACCGAGGCTTTTTTGTACCCCACGTTTGGGCACCAAAATGTCGGGGTACTAGCCCAGGCACAACCTAGGAAGTAACTGGGTCAGCAGAAACAAAGAAATTAAGAGATGAGTAGGCGCATAAAGGTGGGCTCCCAGGGGGCCAAGGCAAGTAGGAGGATGTGAAGGCCCCATGCACTGAGTTCTAAACAATCCAATTACACTCTTCAAGTTATTTTGAGGGAATGGATATCCCATTCTCCATGATGTGCTTATTTCATATTGCATGCCTGTATCAAAACATTTCATCTACCCCATACTTTTCTTCTCCAATATCATACTTTTCTTCTGCAGCTTTATCACCTCTTAGCCTTCATAGAATTGAAGAGTTAGGGGCTGGGTGCGGTGGCTCAAGCCTGTAATCCCAGCACTTTGGGAGGCCGAGGTGGGTGGATCACGAGGTCAAGAAATCGAGACCATCCTGGTCAACATGGTGAAACCCCGTCTCTACTAAAAATACAAAAA
>NW_016107409.1:6768073-6769345 GCF_001604975.1 Cebus imitator
GCGCCACCATGCCCAGCTAATTTTTTGTAGCTTTAGTAGAGACGGGGTTTCACCATGTTGACCAGGATGGTCTCGATCTCTTGACCTCGTGATCCACCCGCCTCGACCTCCCAAAGTGCTGGGATTACAGGCTTGAGCCACCGCGCCCGTCCTGGAAGAGCTTTCTCAGCAAAGGACTGAGCTTCTACAAATGGCCCGTGGCAATCTGTTTGCTTAGCCAGTATGAACAGAGGGAAAGAAGGCTATCATGGCCAGATGACAGGAAGTAAAGTGGAGCTGAGTCCTAAATGAGGTGGGAAAAGGTGGAAGCCAGACCAAGGTGTGAAAGTTTTGTACTGTATTTACATAAGAGCTCTGGGTAATATGTTAAGCTCTGGGTGACTTGATAAGATTGATGTTCCAAAGGATAGGTCTGGCTCTAATGGAGAAAACAGGTTGGAGTAAGGTAAGAGTAGAAGCCAGTGACCTGGTGGGAGAATGAGATATTGGAGTAGGCTGAGGTTTGTTGTTAGGCTCTTAGGCTACAGGGGTGATGAGGGATAATGGAGGTAAGTAGAGATATTTCCCAAGTATTTAGGAGGTAAAAGTTTTAAAAACGATGCTGCGTTGAATGTTGGTATGAGAAGGTAGGAGATTGAAAGACCCCAACGTGTCTATGTATTCTTTATCTTCTCCAGCCTGTGGGATTGATTATAATGTCTTTGGAGTCTTGTGAAATAGTGCTTCTTAATCTGAAGCTCTTGATTTTCCTTATTTCTGTGGAGCTCCTGACTCAGGAGGTTTTGCTTGAGGCTCTGAAATTTGGAAATTCACAGCCATTTGTCTTGTTTTGTTTTTTTGAGGTATCTTGTTTGAACATTCTTATGTTCAAGCACATTTGGAAAATGCTGATATAGACAGTGTGTAAGATAGTCAGTGATTCTCAATATTGGCTACATATTAGAATTGCCAGGGATGCTTTTAAAAATATGTATGCCAGGGCCCTACCTGAAACAATTAAATCAGAAGCTGTGAGTTGAGCCTGGATGTTGGTATTTTAACAGGAGATTGGGATATGCAGCCAGTATGAACCTCTGAGTTAAATTATAATTCTAGAAAGCATGTGGAAAAAAACCCTGGGATAATATGAAGATAGAAGCATGCCAGGCATGTGGTAAAAATGATTTGTAGGCCGGGTGCGGTGGCTCAAGCCTGTAATCCCAGCACTTTGGGAGGCCGAGGCGGGTGGATCACGAGGTCAAGAGATCGAGACCATCCTGGTCAACATGGTGA
>NW_016107409.1:6771280-6773449 GCF_001604975.1 Cebus imitator
TGTAATGTTTTGACATATTTATAAACTTGTGAACCCCTTGCAACAAAAATAATGAACATATCCTTCAGCTCCCAGAGTTTACTCATGTATCTCTGCAATCCTTTGCTCCCACATTTCCTCATTCCCATTCTTCATACATACAGAATATACCCCTTTTTTGTCTTGTTTTTTTGTTTCATCCAGAAAAAATATTTTGAGATTCATCCATATTGTTGCTTATACTAATAATTCATTTCTTGTTATTGCTAAGCAGTAGTCCATTACATATAATCACCTCAGATTTTCTATATTTCTTGATGGATATTCAAAGCATTCCTAGTTTTTGACTATTACAAATAAAACTGCTATGAACATCCATATACAACGTTATAAGGTTAAAGGAGAGCAGTCTCAGAAAGAATATTTTCTTTCAGAACTTTGGAGTAGAATGGCTGAATCAAATGGTAAGTGTATGTTTGACTATTTAAGAAAATGCCAAAATATTTCATGAAGTAGCTGTATCATTGCACATTCCCACCAATGTTTTCTCCATAGACAAACACTCCAAAGGCCTGAATGGAAAAACCTGTCTGTAAATATTTCAGAATTCATGTGAGGGAGGGAGACTGGATCCGGTACTCTCAATAAACCCTGTTTCTAGCATGGCACCTCACTTCAGCTTTTACTGTGCCTCCGCAACCTGGATTCTGATACTTTTTGACCCAGTTCCTACAGAGAATAAATTAATTATCTTCTGAGACATAAAAAAAGAGGAAATTACTTGGTTGCTTGAAGTCAGAGAAAGAGACACAGAGTCCAGTTGTCCTTTTACAGACTTCTAGGCAATGCTTCATTTTCAGTGTCATGATCCCTAACTCCCTATAACTTCAGAAATACCTGGCATCTCTGATGTCTGAAATTTTCCAGGATTCTGAAAGATGAGTTAGCTTATTTTTTCATTGGAATCCTTGCCTAGCTTCCACTTAGGCAACACCTTTCTCTTTTTCTTTAAAGTCAGCTATCACCTAGCAATTTTTCATCTTCCAAAAGTTGGTTAACATCTCTTGCTCTTTCACTTAATATGGTATTATATTTCTCTTATTGCTTAGCTGACACTTCAGCAATGTTTGGAGAGGGAGCAGACATAAACAACTGTATTGTTACAGCTATGCAAAGTAAAACAGCAAAACGCTTTCATGCATATTGGTTATTAGACTTGGCTACTCCAAGTCTCCTGCCCCTTCTAAGATCTCTGAATGTCTCCCATGATTTAGCAACTAATGAGGTAATGTCTTGTGTAATAGGGGGGCTTCTAGGCCCCTGCTCTAGCACCTACCTCTGTTTATTTTGATTGAGTGGCATGTGTTCTGATTGATCTGTAAGTTTCTTGAGTAGTCGGCATCTGGTTCTGATTGATCCTGTCCATAATATACTCTGCTAAATAATTTTGATATCACTCTTGAATAAAGGAACTCTAACCCATATTATCTGAGGAGGAATTGAATGAAATGAAGTATGAGGTTAAGAGAGCAGAGTTAGGAAGGATATTTTAATTATTTTAAAATACAGTAGGACTTAGTGACATGTTCAAAATAAACCATAGATTTAGATCTAGGGCAGAATCAATTTTAATATGAACGTGAACCTTCTAAAGGTTAAACCTTATCAAAGTTCAAATGAGCAGTTTTATTTTTTCCCTAACCTTGGGAAGAATAATGTAGCTACAATTATATCTATCTCTAATATGTTATATCCAACATAATACATGATTTTAAGATATAACATATATTCTATGTTTGGACTATAAAAGCAATGCAGCCTTTTACAGCAGCGCGTGCTGGAAAACTTAGCATAGGAAAGTCTGAATAAGAGGCTGGGCATGGTGGCTTATGCCTGTAATCCCAGAACTTTGGGAAGCCAAGGTGGGTAGATTACTTTAGCCCATGATTTCTAGTGGGCAACGTGGTGAATCCCCGTCTCTACTAAAATACAAAATAATAATAATAACAATTAACTGGGTGTGGTAGCCTGTGCCTATAATCTGAGCTACTCAGGAGACTGAGGCACAAGAATCGCTTGAGCCTGGGAGGTGGAGGTTGCAGTGAGCCAAGATCATGGCACTGCACTCCAGCCTGGGCGACAGAGTGAGACTGTCTCTCAAACGATAACAACAACAACAACAACAAAAAA
>NW_016107409.1:6774709-6781396 GCF_001604975.1 Cebus imitator
TTTTTTTTTTTTTAAAAAAAAAATCTTTATTGAGTTATAATTCATATATCATGCAATTAATTCATGTAAAGCATACAGTAATAGCTTCTAGTATATTAAAAGATGTGTACAACTACCACTACAGTCAACTGTAGTTTTGATCTCAAAAAAATTTCCATGCCCTTTATTTGTACACTCCCATTGCCCAATGCCCCCATCCCTATGCAATCCCTGATATATTCTCTGTCTCTGTAGAATTGCCTGTGCTAAACACTTCAGTAAAAATATTGTATAGTGATGTACATTAGTTTATTCTCACATCTCTATAAAGAACTGCCCAAGACTGGGTAATTTATAAAGGAAAGATTTAATTGACTCACAGTTCTACATGGCTGGGGAGGCCTCAGGAAACTTAGAATCATGGTTGAAGGGGAAGCAAACACGTGCTTCTTCACATGATAGCAGGAAAAAGACTTGTCAAGCAAAAGGTGAAAAAACTCCTTATAAAACCTTCAGATTTCATGAGAATTCACTCATTATCACTAGAACAGCATGAGGGTAACCACCCCCATGATTAAATTATCTCCCACCAGATCCCTCCCACCACACATAGGGATTATAAGAACTACAATTTAAAATGAGATTTGGGTGGGAACATAGCCAAACCATATCACAATGTAAGGTCTACTTGAGTGACTCCTTTCACTTGACATTATGTTTTCAAGGTTAAATAATTTTGTGGTGTGTATCACTACTCTTTGATGGCTGATAACCATTGTATGGCTACCACATTTTAAGATTCATCCAGTTGACATGTGGATTGTTTCCACCTTTTGACTACTGTTAGTAATGTTGCTATATGAATGTATGTACAATTATTTGTGTGATCATAGATTTTTATTCTTTTGGGTACATACATAGGAGTGAAATTTCTGGGTCATATGTAAGTGGTAAAATAAGTTTCATTTTTCTTAAAAGTAAAACTATGATATGTACTTTGGTGCAAATTTTATACATATAGATATATACACACATATATCTTACATAAGATATATGCTATTTATAGTTAAAGAGAAAAGAGAGAAAAGGATAGAGATCAAAAGCACTGATAAGCCTACCATTTTGTGAAATACACTTTTGGCTCTTTGGTGTACATATCAATAATACATCCAAGTTTCTGTCATAATGTAGATAGTTTTAGATGCTTTGATGCTTAACATGATCGTGGACATTGGATTCATTATTACATCATAAAAATGTATCATAACTTATTTCACCAATTTCCTATTACTGGACATTGTGGTCATTTCAAAACCTGGTATTATTAATACTTATTTTAATATATAGAGTGGGTGTATACATTTTGGTCCTTGGAAGAAATTCCCAAGAGTGGGTTTGGTGGATCAAAGATTAACATATTGCTACATATTGCTTATTTGAATCACATAATTTTAAGGTCTAGTAAAGTGAGTTTTTATAAAACTTGTATGAGAAAACATATGAAAGGGCACTATCTAAACCAGGGTACTCCTCATTTAGTTATTTGAGCAATTCTAGTTGTGGGGAGAGAGTGGCACTGTGTTAGAAATTTAAAAAAAAGAAAGAAAAGAAACAACGTGAAGCACCCCAAAGAGAAATGCTGAATAATGGGAAGCAAACAGATGTTCAATGCTGATAGTTTGACTCAAAGAAGGGTAGAAGCTAAATGGCAAGAGAGATGATATGGAGTTGCCTGTAGTAATCTTTTTCTAATCTTGGTTTTCTAACAAAACATCTGTGCTATTTTTAATATAAGCCACATTTAATTGAGTACATGTGAACACAAAACTGTATAGCAACTGTCCTTTAGCAAATGATGGTGGCTCTGTTGGGTTGTCCACAGAGAAAATATGTCTACCCTTTCAGTTTATGGAGAAAATACAGCTAAACCTTACCCTAATGCACCAAGTTAATTGGAAAGGAAGTCAAACAAAAAGTAACAAAGCCTTTATTTATTTATTTATTTATTTATTTATTTATTTATTTATTTTTGGCGAAGATGTGTGTGAAACAAGAGAAAATGCTCATACAAAAGACAATAATTTAAAAACCAGTGAGCATTGCTTCAAGTTCTTCCGAAGAAGCAAAACCTAAAATATGGAGGAGAACGTAGGTCTTATATCTATGTTCTAGACCTTAGACCTATGTTATTATAGATCTATGTTCTCCTTAGATCTCAATACTATTGCAATATTTCTTAAAGATCTAAAGAAGCTGGTTCAGCAGAAGGAATATAGCAAAAACATTAAAGTTTGTCAATGTTTTGTTTTGAAAATGGGTAGCCTTCACAATTTTATTTGCATTATCTGCTTGTCTCACATGTGAATGCATATATTCAATGACATTTTTATTGTTTACTTTTTCTTAACTCCTATGTTATGAAAGCTGAAATTTATTAGACATGGCTTTTCCACATCTTTTTTTTAGAAATATAATTTCTGTGTTTGAAGAAGTTTGTGTTGGAGAAGACTTCTCAGAGGCAGGACGGACATAAGTTGGTTTTAAGGATGCATTTGCTTCCCTAGCCTAAAAATCAAACAATACATGAAGTAAACCAAAGTTCTGTTCTCAGATTTGGAACACAGCACTTCTGGGACTGTTTCCTGGCAGCCTCTATAAATACATATAAGCTCACATTACAGTGTGACAAAGCAGGAAATTCTAGAAGTCAGTGGTCAGAATTAAGAGAAAGAGCCAGATGCAGTGTCATGAGCCTGTAGTCTCAGCTACACAGGAGGCTTGAGGCAGGAGAATGGCTTTAGCCCTGGAAGTTGGAGGCAAGCCTGAGAATTTGAGGCAATCCTGGACAATACAATGAGACCCTATCTCTTAAAAAAAAATGAATGAAATGAAACGAGAAGAGGATCTGATGTAGCTGAATACTGAGAAAGTGCAGAATGCAAAGAGCCTGAAAGGGGAGATATTTTACATACACAAGTGACTCAAGGCATTTTCTGATTGGTCCTCTCCATGCTCCTTGCCCAGCAATCTCCATAGCATTCACCTGAAAGCCACCATGTCAGTGAGTAGTCATGGGTGAAGGGCGTTCTGGGGGTCTTGGGGAACATGGCTAAAATGGGCCTATGACCTTCCCCCAATTCATGTCACTTACTTCTCCTAAATCCATTTTCTGTGTTTGGTACCACTTATATTACTTCTTCACTAAGTGTCTACATTCTTAAAGTTCCTACCATAAAAAAAGGAATCTGTTTTCTTTAGAAGATCACAGATTCTCAAGGAACAAAACAATGTAACAGTGATTAAAAGGTTCAAATTCAAAAGACAGTTACTAGCTATTTCTTTTCTCAGCTAAATGTAATGTTCACTTATATTGACTTTTAAGTAGCAAAGAGTAGGGATCCTTAACATCAATCTCAGTGTCTAATCCCTAAATTAAAATTATTTAACCAGATTGTCAATAAAATTAATTTTAGCTGTAAATTCTGATGATCTTATGTGTTTTCCTAAAACAAGCACAGGATTGTTCAAGTATTGGACTCTGATAAAAAATGTGCAATGGCTTCCAATTGCCCTGGGTTTTAGACTGGCATTTAAATCTATTCGACTGATTTGCCCCTAGTCTTTTCTTCTAGCTTGCTTCCTACCATTTCTCAATACAAATCCTCCAATGACTCGGTCAGTCTCCTAGTTATACCACAAACATAACTTGTTTTCTTCTCTTTTCATCCTGTGTGATTTCTCCTTCCTGTAATGCTCATTTTCTTATCCAAATACTACAGAATATTTTTATTATAGAGCCACATTAATCTCTTCTTTTCTCTTTGGGAAGACTGGGACTTTGGAGTGAGAGGATCTTTAGTAGCTTAGCCACTTTGGACCAGTTATTTACAACTTCTGTAGGCTTTAATTTCTTCATTTGAAAAAAGGGGCTTATGAAAGTACCTGGCTCATAAAGGCATTGTGAGGTTGCCTCGAAAGCACTTAACTTGTTGGCACACAGTAAACATTCAGTGGATGATGATTTTGAGAAAGATGATGAATCTTGGCTTATATAATTGTGTATTTGGTCTTTGTCAGAGTAGACATGCCTTATGTTTTAATTCATATCAGTGTGAAAGATCTGGGGGTCTCACTGTATTGTTAAATTTTTCTTCCTATACAGTAGTGTGTGATTTTTAAAAAAAATTCCAAATGTCCCCTTCCACCTTTGTGAGAAAAATAAGCTAATCTGTATGAGAAAGAAAGTCTCTCAGTGTTTGAGAGAAAGCAGCCAATTTCAGAGCTACAACTTCTCTGGCTGTCTCCTTAGCTGTGCTTTATTTCTCAGAGTTTTTAATCCATTCCACTTTCTCTTCAATCCTCCCTGGCTCACAGTAGTAAACGGAAGCATGATTTATTAAAGTAAAATGAAATAATTACATCATGCTTCTTACCTGCAAGCACATGAGTTTTGATGCCTTTCAAGAGGAATATATTTGATGGGCAGGTGGTTGGTAATCATCCTACTCTGCCTCGTTTGGTGACATTTAAATAATCACGCTCAAATCTGCAGTAACTACAGAGGAGCATTTCAAGTGAATTATTATTTATTTCATACTACAGTTTAATGATTAGGCATACAGATAAATAAGGGAACATTTTCATGACATCCATGCGATTGAACGCAGTGAACATCGAGAATGCAACTTGATTTCTAAAAATTCCTACAGTTACCAGTGAACAAAAAGAATACATCTGAATGGGGAAATTTTCAATTCTTTTCCATGTTCAGGTTGTCTGGCAGCTTATTTTTAGAGATGCCTAGGACACTGAAATAACCGATGATTCATAGGCAAACTCTTTTTTGACTTGGTAATTATGTCCACAAAAACTATAGAGTTAAAAAAAATTAACCTGGACTACTAGAATATTTTCCCTGAAGATCTCTCAGCAGAATGAGGCAGACATTTTTATTTTTAGTAATTATTTTTGTGGGTTCTCTTAATATTCACCATGTTAAAAATTAATACTGAGAAATGCTTAAAATATGTATACAGTTAATATAATTTATAATTTATTTCTATGAAAAATAATTTTATTTTTCAGTAACAATGATGAGTAATATTTTTATTGTATAAATGTAAGGTGTACAACATGTTTCCATATACATCTGCATGGTGAAGTGCTTATAACAGTCAAATACTTTAATAAATTACTACATTATCTTCCATAGTCACCTTTCCTTTTGACATGTATGTGTGTGTGTGTGTGTGTGTGTGTGGTAAGAGTATCTAAAATTTATTGTTTTAACAAATTTCCAGTGTATAAAATGCAATATCATCAACTACGGTGCTTATACTGTATGCTAGTTCTTTACACTTATTCATCCTGTGTAAATAAAAAATTCCTACCCTTTGGCCTACATCTCCCATTTCTCCTGTACCTTTCCCAACTACTACTCTACTCTGCTGCTTTGTGTTTATTTTTATGTTTTTAAGATTCCACATATAAGTGAGTTCATGTAGTATTTATCTTCCTAGATCTAGCTTATTTTACTGAACATAATTCATCCATGTTGCTGAAAATGGCAGGATCTCCTTTTGTAAGGCCAGATAGTGTTCTGTTGTATATGTATACCATGATTTCTTTATCCCTTCCTCTATCAGTAGATGCTTAGGTCGTTTCCCTACCTTGGCTATTGAGAATAATTCTACAATGAGCATGGACACCCAGATATCCTTATAAGATGGTGATTTCATTTCCTTTCGGGATATATCCAGAAGAGGGTTTACTATGGTAATTCTACATGAATTACTATATGGTAGTTCTACGTTGAATTTCTTTTAGGAAGCTCCATGAAGTTTTCCAAAGTGGCTACCTAAATCTGCATTCGTACCAACAGTTTGCAAGTGTTTCCTTTTCTCTACACCCTCAGCACCACTTATCTCTTATCTTTTTCATAGTAAGCATCCCAACAGATGTTAGGGGTAAATCACTGTGTTTTTGATTTGTATTTCCCTGATGACTAGTGATGTTGAGCACCTTTTCACATACTTGTTGGCCATTTTTATGTCTTCTCTGGAGATGAGTCTGTTCAAGTTCTTTACCTATTTTTTAATCCGGTTATTATTTTGTTTTGCTATTGGGTTGTTTGAATTCCTTACATATTTTAGGTATTAACCTTTTAAGAGAGACTATGGTTGGTAAATCTATTCTCCTAGTATTTAAGTTGTCTCTTTAGCCTCTTTACCATTGTTTCATGATAAAAACAGTGTTGAGACAGGGATAAATACAACTTGGTCATTATGTGTCATTTCTTTGATGTGTTCTTGAGTTCATTTTGCTGGTGTTCTCTTGATGATTTTTCCATCTATGTTCATCTTAGTGGCCTGTAGTTTTCTAATTGTGTCTGGCTTTGACATAGGAATGATGCTGGCCCCAAAAATGGGTTTGACAGTACTCCCTCTAGTTCTAAGCTTTAGAAAAGTTTAAGAAAAATTTGAGATACATTCCATGAATATCTAGTTCATTGCGCATTTTTAACATGAAGGGGTGTTAAATTTTATCAAAGGCTTTTTCTGCATGTATTGAGATAATCATGTGGTTTTACTCCTTGGTTCTCTTTATATGGTATGTTTATTGATTTGTGTATGATGAACCAGCCTTGCATCCCAAGGATGAAGCCAACTTGATCGTGGTGGATAAGCTTTTTTTTTTTTTTTTTTTTTT
>NW_016107409.1:6781712-6783147 GCF_001604975.1 Cebus imitator
ATTCAGTTTGCCAATATTTTATTGAGGATTTTCACATTGATGTTCATCAGGGATATTGTCCTGAAGTTTTGTATTTTTTGTTGTGTGTCTGCCACGTTTTGGTATCAGGATGATGTTGGCCTCATAGAATGAGTTAGAAAGAAGTCTCTCCTTGTCAGTTGTTCGGAATAGTTTCAGAAGGAATGGTACAGGCTCCTCTTTGTACCTCTGGTAGAATTGGTCTGTCAATCTGTCTGGTCCTGGGTTTTTTTTTTTTTTTTTTTTTTTTTACTGCCTCAATTTCAGAACTTGTTATTAATCTATTCAGTGATTTGACTTTTTCCTGGTTTATTCTTGGGAGGGTGTATGTGTCCAGGAATTTATTCATTTCTTCTAGACTTTCTAGTTTATTGGCATAGAGGTAATAAAGTATTCTCTGAGTTTGTATTTCTGTGGGGTCAGTGGCAATATCTCCTTTAATAACTTTTTGCTGTGTCTGTTTGATTCTTTTCTCTTTTCTTCTTTATTAGTGTAGCTAGGGTTTATCTATTTTGTTAATTTTTTCAAAAAACTAGCTCCTGGGTTCATTGATTTTTTTGGAGCATTTTTATGTCTCTATCTCCTTCAATTCTTGTCTGATCTTAGTTATTTCTTGTTTCCTGCTAGCTTTTGGATTTGTTTGCTCTTGCCTCTCTAGTTCTTTTAGTTGTGATGTTAGGTTGTCGATTTGAGATCTTTCTAACTTTCTTATGTGGGCATTTAGTGCTATAAATTTCCCTCTTAACACTACTTTAGCTGTATCCCAGAGATTCTGGTATGATGTCCCTTTGTTCTTGTTGGTTCAAAGAACTTCTTTATTTCTGCCTTAATTTCATCATTTAACCAGGAGTCATTCTGGAACAAGTTGTTCAATTTCCATGAAATTGTGTGGTTTTGAGTGAGTTTCTTAATCCTAAGTTCTAATTTGGTGGCACTGTGGTCTAAGAGACTGTTTGTTGTGATTTCAGTTCTTTTGCATTTGCTGAGGAGTGGTTTAATTCAATTATGTGGTTGATCTTAGAATAAGTGTCATGTGGCACTGAGAAGAATGTATATTCTGTTGATTTGGGGTAGAGAGTTCTGTAGACGTCTGCTAGGTCCACGTGATCCAGAGCTGAGTATAGTCCTGAATATCCTTGTTAATTTTCTTTCTCATTGATCTGTCTAATCTTGACAGTGGGTTGTTGAAGTCTCCCACTGTTATTGTATGGGAGCCTAAGTGTGTGTGTAGGTCTTAGGCTCAAGAACTTGTTTTATAAAACTAGGTGCTTCTGTTTTGGGTGCATATATATTCAGAATACTTAGCTATTCTTGTTGAATTGTTTCCTTTAGCATTATGTAATGCCCTTCTTTGTCTTTTTGATCTGTGTTTAAAGTCTGTTTTGTCAGAGACTAGGAATTGCAACCCCTTTTTTTT